>NW_019263747.1:28162-77519 GCF_002742605.1 Olea europaea var. sylvestris | reverse complement strand
GCTCCGCTCCAAACCCGACCCATTGCCATCATTAATTAGCTATGATAAAATTTCCTCAAAATACTGTTATTTTACCTTCTCCGTTAGTGGGCTCAGAGATATCCTTGGCCCAAGTTGAGGAAACCCAACTTCCTAAAAGCCTATTAGAACACACAACAAGCCCATCCATATATTCCCTAGCTGAAAACCCTAATTTCAACTTCGTTTTGATTTCGCGCAGCAAAAGAATCCTCAGATCAGATCATTCTCAATTCTTCTCTCTGCAAATAAAAAATGGCTACTCAGATGAGCAAGAAGAGAAAGGTCTACTCTGCGATTCAATTTATGGATATATACATTTGTGCCTGGAATGTAAATTTGTATGCTTTATTGATTAATTTGTTTAATTGAATTTGCAGTTTGTAGCTGATGGCGTGTTCTTTGCGGAGCTGAATGAGGTGTTGACTCGTGAGCTTGCGGAGGATGGATATTCTGGGGTAGAAGTCAGGGTTACTCCCATGAGAACTGAGATTATCATCCGTGCTACTCGCACGCAGAATGTTCTCGGTAATTATGTCCTCTCTCTTCTATTGAATTTGATAAAGAATATTCGGAAAATTTGTTTTTGTTAAATTTGCTTTAATTCTTGTTATTTCGTTTATTATATGGTATTTAATATTTTGAAATTGATTATATATTTAGGAGATAGCCTCAAGTTCTAAATATTTTGACATGCTCATGTCTTTCGTTCAGTTGTCTTGTAAATTTTTTTTGTTTTCCATTTTTAGGTGGTAAATTAGTTATAATTCACTTTCGCTTTAATAGTTTACATTTTCATATTTAGCCCATGTTTTGTTTAGATAAAAATCAGATTTTTAGTAAATTTTGATAAAAGTTGATAGGAATACCTAGTTGAAAATTTGTGGGTTCCGGGAAATATGTGGTTCAAATTAATCGTTTCATTTTCTCTTAAATTTTAATCTAACCTTGTAGTGGAATCGCTCTTCTTGATATTTCTACGGATAGGTGAGAAAGGAAGGAGGATCAGGGAGCTGACCTCTGTGGTACAAAAGAGGTTCAAGTTTCCAGAGAACAGTGTGGAGTTGTACGCTGAGAAGGTCAACAACAGGGGGCTGTGCGCAATTGCCCAGGCTGAGTCCCTCAGATACAAGCTCCTTGGTGGCCTTGCTGTCAGGAGGTAATCAGCTGGATCTTGTTTCATTCAATCGATTCTTATTTGCCAACTTAATCTTGTGTTCTATATGTATTTTGATTATTTATGTGGCAACATCAATTCTCGAAATATACTATCTCCTTCTTTCTTTCCTTCCTTTCTTTATTTTTTTTATTTTTGGTATTTTTCTTGTAAGATTAACTTTTGTGTGTGATTGGATGTATAGAATCACAATGGTTATAGTGTGTTTGTTTGCCATCAGCTTTGACTCTGTTTGATCTTATCTTTTATTAGTTATACTTTCCTATGTAATGTGAAATTGGCAAGTTGTTATAGTGGTCTGCTGCTGGGTTTGAGATACCACCATGTTTGTTATAATGTTATTATCAAAGTCACTAAGAAAGTAGATGCTTTTATAGGCATTTTGTACGGGGAAATCAATAACTAGAAAACTGTTTTACATCCACGCCATCATCCTGGTGAAATGCATTCTTGCTTTTGTATATTAGGTTTGAACTGGCACAGGCATGTCTTATATAAACAAGCGAGAGAAAAAGCATGCGAGGGGTTATTTTTTCTCTGTCGTGCTTATGTGCATGAAACATGCCATTAATCTACTCCATGCAAATATTTTGTTTTAATCCCTTTTTATCTTTTCTTAACACTAAAGAATATTTCTTTTCGAATACTGAACTGTTTGTTGATTTTCAAAATGTGGATTTGTTATCCTAACATTTACCTGTTATCTATAAAGCAAATAGGTTTCAAGATGTATTTGTGTTGGAAGATGAATCAAAAAATTAACATCTCCAAGATATTTACTGATGACCTGTGTGTGGTCCTTATTAATATACCACAGGTTGCTAAATTCTTTGAAAAAAAGTTTCAAAATTCTTGCAAGACCTTTTACCTCAGACTTTTATTGCCTGCTCTTGATAAGCATGAAAACACTTTCGGTGTTCTAAGGTATTTACCATTGGTCATAATATCCTACTTTGCAAATTATTAATGAGTTTCCAAACTGTGTTATAAGGGTAGTTTGGAATCCTAAAATTGGAAGCTCGAATCATATCTCTTCATAGCTTCCTTTGATTCAACTTTTCATGAATAAAAAGATGAATAAAAGAGAGTTCATCATATGGATTTATTTTTTAATTTTTTGTTCTTTTTCTCCCTTTTCATGAAGGCTGTTAGCAAGAACTCTCTGATTCAGACATTTTGAACTACACAGTTTTTTTCCAATCCTCTATCCTAAGGATTAGGATATCAGTGGATTTTCATTTTTTATTTTCTTCCCTTTTTTTTTTTTTGGGATTTAATCCATCAATTTCTCTTTATTAATCTGTCATTTATTATGATAATATTTGGCTAGTAATATGTTTCTTTTTGTCTTCCTTAGAGCATGCTATGGTGTTTTGAGATTCGTTATGGACAACGGAGCAAAGGGTTGTGAGGTATGCTTGGAATGATTTTTGTGACCATGATTTTCTATGGCTTCTATCCTGTAGCATTTCATCAGTAATTAAGTTGGTATGAGTTACAGGTGATTGTCAGTGGGAAGTTGAGGGCTCAGCGTGCGAAATCCATGAAGTTCAAAGATGGCTACATGATTTCTTCTGGTCAACCGGTGAAAGAATATATTGACTATGCAGTTAGACATGTTCTCCTTAGACAGGTTTATTTCACTTTTATCTCATGTTTCTGACGGAGCATTTTGTCAGTATTGTTGCATTCCATTCTGCATTTGTTCTCTTAATAAAGTTTTGAGCTACGTGCATTTGCTCAGGGAGTACTTGGAATCAAGGTGAAGATCATGCTCGACTGGGATCCCAAAGGAAAGCAAGGTCCGACTACTCCTCTTCCAGATCTTGTCACAATTCATCCTCCAAAGGAAGAAGAGTACATCAGGCCAGCTGTGCTGTCAACTGAAGTTGAGATTCAATCTTAGATGATCATTATATTTGAAATTTATTCAACATCGAGTCTATTCTACTTCCCTTGAATGCGTGTTTTTGATCTTTGATAGATGATTACTTGAGAAGACCTGTTTTGACTCGACCAATTTCAGATTTATATCAGCAAGATTTTTTTAGCTTTTTGTAGAATGATGTTTGCTTCATTTTTTAAGTAACATGGATGGATTATGATTGCCCTTTATATACTAATAGTTGATCAATTTTATTCTAGTGCTCCTCTGTTCTTCGCATGTGTTTTCCGGTTTCCATATTACTGTGAATTACAAGTGCTTAGATGGTTTTGATCATAAGGAGCAGTTATCTGCTGGTTTTTTGCTTGTTAGTATTTGTAATTCATTAAAATGTGGACACATTTATGAGTACTGTTCCTGATCCAAGATTCTATTTTATCATCAATCCAATTACCGTACACAGAACAAGTTGATAGGATCCTCTTTTAGCTCTTTTCTTTATTAATAGTTACACTATTATTTTTAAGTTGTAGAAGATTTGGTATCTGGATGATTTTCATCAAAAGTTTGATGGTTGATCGAAAGCCCAAATCTCGATCAACTTTGAAATGAGTAACATAGTTATCCTCTGTTTGGTATAAACTAAAAGTTAGATAAAAATTTCAAGTTAAAGTTAATAAATAATTTTAATAAAAATATGATTTTAATCTACATCGAACAATCAATTAATTGAAGGAATGTATTTCAAAACTTCGAATTGATTTGCAAATTTATTAATTGACTTGTACAATCAATTTGAAACTTATTTGCAATTTTCCTATCTAATCGAGTCCTTAACATTGGTACGCTTTGAATTTATGACCTCTTTAAGAACAATCTTTTAGAAGAGCAAGACAAAATGTCTTTACTTCTTGCCATCGAGAGGGTTTGCTTTACAACAAAAGATTGGAATTAAGTTGGGCATCGAGGTCACGACTCCAATCTTTACATTTGTACATTCAAATATTTGTGATTTTTCCTCTTGAAGTTTTCCACGTGTATTTTCAAGATTGAATTTCATATTCGAATAAACCTCATAATTGTAAGAAAGTGGGTTTTTTAGTTATGGGCCTAGCAAAAGAAAATTGGGATAGGAATCTTTTGGCTGTCTCTGCACCCCTACCTCCTTTATCACTGAGCGATCATTTAGGGCTGCTGTTCACCTGGGCTTCGGTCGCCGGCTCCCCTGTCATCAGGTCACCAACCGACTCCTC
This sequence comes from Olea europaea var. sylvestris, assembly GCF_002742605.1. Lineage (NCBI taxonomy): Eukaryota > Viridiplantae > Streptophyta > Magnoliopsida > Lamiales > Oleaceae > Olea > Olea europaea. Next base: position 73,186 of record NW_019263747.1, on the reverse strand, counting down.
AGAATTTAGTAACTTCAACTCCATTAACGACTTATGAATCAATCTAATCCGATAATGAAGACATTTTTATGAAAATTGAGATGCAAATTTTGGGTTTAAAACAAGAAAGTTATCTATTCAAATCGAGTAAAGTGATACATGAAAACATTCGACGATTAGGAAAAGATTCTGATACAAAGATAAAGAACCGTCTTATCAGCTCCTTTTGACAGGATCAAAGTTGGAAACACCAATCACTGCACCAAGAATGACCCCAAGCACCACTCCACCAGCCACAATGCTCAGCAAGAAGTTGTTCAGCGAGGGAGAACCTCCGATTGCAGCTTCGGCCACGTCGGGAACGACCATCGAAGCTGTCAATGCACCTGCTGTCAAGCCAGTAATCATTTTTTCCTTCAGTGAAGCATTGACTTCAAATTTTGCAACAGGTTTTGTGACTGCAATGGCCTTCGAGGGATTTACCGGTATCGGCTTGAGGAAAGCGTGAGCATTCGGGTGTGTCTTACGGGTTGCGAGGGTTAACGGCATAGCCATCGATACAGCAGAAGAGGAAGCTGCCATTGCTATTCAGTTTTCACTCTGAAGGATAGTTATTTTTGTGTGTTGTTTGAATGAATATTATTGAGTGTTTTTGAGATGAAATGAGAGGTGGGAATCTGAGAGGATTTAATTTAGTCCCATGTGGCAACTTCTACACTTGGTATTGGTGGATAAGGTTATCTCATTGACATTACCACAATTCTAGATTTTATCGAAATTTCAATTGGGTAAGGCCTCGTTTGGCCCTAGTTAAATTTCATTTTTTCTTTTCTATTTTCAACTACACGATTTTTCATAAACTAATATTATACTTAAATCGAAAATTTTTCCTTCTTTCAATCACTCATTTTTCCCAAAAAAAAAAAAAAAATAATAATAATAATAATAATAATACTACTACTACTACTACTCCGCTCATTTTCATTTCAAAAAAATGGGGTTCAAACGGGGGCTAAATTTCATTTGTTTATTTTGATGAAGTCACTTAGCCCTTATTTGTTGCCCATTATTTGAAAAGTTAAAAGGGTCTTTGAAATCCAATTATTTGAAAAAATGAATTTTAGAATAGTAAATTGATGGAGAATGTATAGATAAAAAATGAGGAAAAGTTTTTATTTATGTATAATATTATTTTGATGAAGAATGTGTGATAAAAAAGAAGTGAGAAAAATAAGAATCAAACGGGGCCTAAAAGAACTTTGAATGATATTTTTTGGGATAACGTTTGGTTTAAAAGTAAAGAAATTTATCTGTTTGTGTGTAGAATATATTTATTATGTAAATATGTGATAGATAATGATACTGTAGTAAACAATTTAAAATTTTAAAGAGAGCCAAACAAGGGCAATTTCGTACACGAAACAAAAATTTTATAAGAAAGATTACAAATGTTAGCAAAAATTCCTTAACGTAAACCAGTTACAGATGGAGGTATTGTTGATCCAACATAGCTGATTTGAACTTCTTGAGGTAGAAGATGGTACTTTATACCGAGTTCCTCGAAGATCTTTTTCAGTTCGAAGACTAAATCCGATCTTCGATTGCCCCTTTCTGTAGCATTTTGGAAGTTTATGGTATGAGTAACATAAAGGGCCATTTTCATCTTGTTCACATCCTCGATTTCTCTGATCAGTACACTATGTCCCGGACGCCAGTGTTGAGGCTTACTATCCAAGTATCTGAAGATGAGAAAAGAATAAGAGGGATTTGAGATTAACAATGTTAGTTACAATGTACCAATCATTCTGATATAGTACTCTATCGCTATTGTGTCACTCTTAAGACAGATTCGACTAAAAACAGAAAATGGGACATCGAAAGAACTATTGTTTAAAGAAGTTCGGTTCATTTTATACTATGAAAGTTCAAATCTCACATCAGAATCGCAGCTGGGACGAAAAAGAGAGAATTGAGTTCTGATGATCATGCACAAATGAACGACGTCAAATTTTAAATGGAAACAAATAAGAAAGCGACGAACTTAGGTACTAAACAAAGAGAAGATGGTTTTTGTGGACTGGTAAGTAGTTGAACAAGATTAATGCTCACAGGACAGACCTTAGGAGAAGTCTCCTGTCCATAACTTATAGCAGTAATTTTGCCAAGACTATCAGTTTCCAGTACATCAAGCTTCATGCCAGGTTCCCTACACAAAGTAATGAGCCTAAAATTTTCAAACTTGATCTAACAATCTTTCTGCAAATGACAATTTTGATAAATTTCAAAGTTCGAAGGTCAGGCAACTTGATATTTTCTTGAATTTGACGTCGTGAAAAAGCATACCCTCGTCCCTCATCCCATTTTTTTGCATTTCAAGAAAGATATAAGAGAGTAGGAAAGGATAGAATCAACTTACGATTTTATTTTAGCTCTCAATGCTGCTATGCTCTCGACTGAAGTGGAAAAATCAACAGCAAATTCCACTGCATCGCCCATCATTTCTGGACTACGGTTGAAATTGCTGATCGGTTTGGTTGCCAAAACTGCGTTGGGATAATATACTTTTTCATTGTCCGGTTTTAGAAAGATCGTGGTTAAAATGTTCATCTCTTCAACAACCATCTGCAAATTAGGATTTCATGAATTACAGGAAGTAAAGAGAGTTAACCCGAAGAAAAATGTATTGCAGGCCTAAGAAGTTACCTGAATACCATCAATGACACAACGATCACCAACATCAAATGGATGTACCACAAACACAAATATGATTGCTTCGAACACTGTTTTTGCAGTGTTACCAAACATAAAAACTACGAGTAACATCTGAGATGAAATGAACACCAAAACTCTGGTGGTTGTGATTTCCATCAAAAGTATCCAAACTATAATGATCACAATCAGAATAAATCCGGAGGCAATTTTGTTTAGCTCCTCGATAGCTGTTTTTGCATCTCTCAAAGAAACGGCTAGACATTTTCGCTCATTATAAGCCTTCACCTGTAAAAAAAAGGAAAATCCCAGAACAGCTATGTAGTATTAGATTGTATTAGACACTACAATAGACAAAATTTCAGCCTTTTCTTATCCAAATGTGCTACAAGTATACCATTTTTGACAGCTTACTTGACAACCCTCTCACATATAAGAGTGGGGGCCATGATTAAAATAGTCGCGGACTGAACATTTGTGAAAGAGCTGTAAATGTGTACACCACTTGGTGCTATACATATATCATTTTCCTTTCTCTTTATACTGTTCAGTGCTGTCTAATCCACTATATCAAACATGTTTATATGTACTAAAAACCTTGTATAGAGATCTTACCACCCAATTTCTGAAGGATGATTTCTTAATCCTTCTTGCTTCTACAGCTCCTTCAAAGAGTGGAATAGTATTATCTACTTCTTCTTTTGGCATGAAACGTAGAAGATCGTTCTCGTCTATATACCTAATCCATATCGTAACGCGAATTTAAGAAATTCAAGAAAAGACATGAACTAGAAAACAACATAGGTTATGTAAATATTCTTACTTGTGACCTGGTTTTGCGACGTTCTTGAATATTCGATTGGCTGCATCCCTTGCCTCGACCTCACTTGTAATAACTTTTTTCTCCTCCTCCTCCTCCTCCTCCTCCTCCTCAACAGTCTCATCGAGTACCTCAGAAATGGTCGGCAGCCCTGAATTCCTTATCACTTTCATCAACCCTCCCATAGTCCAAGCCGAGACTTTCCCTCGTTTCACTTTGTAAAGTTTCTCCACATTAATCACTTCCTCCCCCTTTTTCTCTTGTTTCCCTTTCTTCAAATTTTTGCAACTCAACTGACGACTGAAAGTAGAATTCTCGACCGCATTTTCCATGGATGGAGGCCCCGAAAGGGCCTGAAGTATGTACTGATGAAATATCGATTCTTGAATTCTGTCAAAGTATGTTCTAACGTGAAAAGAAGAAGCTAATAGCTTGATCAATAATGTCTTCACCATCCACATAACTGCACCAATAAGACTAGAGGCTATACCTTTTGTTATTAAATTTAGAACCTTAGTAGTTTTCCAGGATCGTTTAACCCCTCGGTTAATCAACAAACCCCATGCCAGAAGAATCAAGCCTAACCAGACAACGACGCGAACACTCTTCTTCAAGCCGAATAAGAAATAAAGAACCTTCTTTTTGAGCAAAAAATTTCTTTCAATCAAGAACTCAAGAAAATTAGTCAACCATTCAGTAAATAAACGACCACAAAAAATTACCAATACCAGAACAGACCATCTCCATAGTTTTGAACCCAAAATTGTAGAATCTTTTAATCTGTTAACAGTCAAGCTAGCAATTAAAACTGCCATTATGCTTACGAATGCTATCCATTCAATCAAAATCAGTACTTTTAATTTCTTGCCGTGCTTTTTCTTATTGATTTTAACATTTTCTGTCTTGTATACCTCTTCATCATCATCGTCATCGTCATCGTCATCCTCTCCTCCAACCGATGCCATTAAAGGCGTCCTAGGTGTGACAGGAACCGATGTTTTCGGGCTACTAGAATTCACTTTAACGGAAGGCGAACCTACATTTGGCGAATTTCTTTCCGAGGCCTTTCCAACAACAGATTGAGCATTTTCTTGAACCGGATTCGAACTACTTGGATACTGAGGCTCCACGATTCGTGACTTAGGCTTAGAATATTCAGATTTCGCCAATGATCTTCGCCGAAAATTTGCCCCTGAAGGTGGAAAATTAGCCCCTGAAGGTGGCTTCGCCGCAGGATCAGATACTGAACTCGGGTCGATTATTGCAGGAGTCGAAGTGCTTGTGAATAAGTTCATTTGAAATCTTGACAATTCCTCATTCGATAACGCCACCCCGTTTTCTTCGTAGCTCGGCGATTGAATCTCCACAACAACATCTAAATTCCCAGCCCTCTGTTTCAATGATATATCACTTTCCATCAAAGAATATCCAATCTCTACATTCAACACACAATCTACAGCAAGAAATACTTACAATCTTGATCAAGAAAATTATTATAAAGAATCAAAATTTGTTTCTTTCTCTTTAATCCATCAACTGTCAGCATAAGATTATTTTGAATCTTTGCTTAGAAAAAAAAAAAAAAACAGAAAGTTCGTCTGCATTTCCTTGGTTTAAGTTGGTATAAAAAAAAAAATAGATTTTGCATAACGTGTGAACATGAAGAATGATTAAAAAATTGTTGGAGCAGGTAAGCCACGTTTTTCTTTAGCAATATTTCAAGTGGATAATGCCTAATGAGTTTTAAAAGTTAACTCAACTGAGATCTTGGCCTGATAAATTGTATATTAATATATATAGCGAAGGGACAACCAACTCAGCCGCCTGGACGATCATATTCTTTACATTCCCATAAATGCAATTATGTATGTTTGAAGGATTACCTACATTTGTGGCAAGTTCTTTAGTTTTGTCTAATCTAATATTTTTTATACTTTAATATAATTTTAATTAGATAACTATACTTTTATTTGATTTTAATTAAGAATACTTTGGTCAATTTTATTGACAGAAATTTATGATGTGCTCGTCAATAAATGATAATCATCACATGAAATATTTAGTTAATGACGTGAAATATGTACAACTTCAGTTAAATAAATGATGGGTTTTATTGATTGGCTACTTGTTTATAGGTTTTTGTTTGTTTAGGTGACGGAATTGGATGAAGTTACCCTATTGAAATCAAATTAAAGTGTAGTTACACGACTGAGATCAAATTAAAGAATAGTTATCTGATGGAATAAAATTATAGTATGATTAGTCGATTAACACGAGAATAAAGTATAGTTACTACAATTGTAATTAACGACGTTTGAACTTTCAATCTCAAGATTTCAAAGGGAAACCTATTCGTGAGAGAGGAAAAAAATTCATGATAGTAATTATAATTAACTGAATAATCAAGAATAACTTTTACCAAGTGGTAGAGATGAGGTTAAAATATTCTCATTTTCTATTTCGTTTCTTTACTCACTTACTTATTTTTAATATTTTTTATTTTTTAAATACCAAAAATATAAAATATATAAAAAATAGAAGTTGAGGTAAATATCAATGTAAATAATATTTTATAAGTTGATAGCAATCAAGATATGTCTTGACAAGTATTCAAGATGTTGAAATTAAAATAACTTCATTAGGTTAAGTTGAATTTTCACATTCTAATCGTTTTAATAGCAATCGGCGTGAATATTTCAATGTAAATAATATTTTTAAAAGTTGGCGATGTTCATTGCATGTAATTATCATAAAATTCTAGTCTAATCTCACCTAATTCTCCTTTTTTTGGAGGACTTTTCTATGCAACTTCTCTAAGAATTGGTCAATTTTTTCAATAAAATTCTTGTCACATAATTCCTTGTTTTTGGTGGACTATAATAATAAATTTCAATTAATGAGAGTGTTTACATTAATGGCTAATGGAAAAATAAAGTCTAAGAAGTGAATATTGGATTAGAGGATCGATTTAACATTAGTAGCCGTATACACATCAATACATACGCTACAATATTTTAGTTTAGCATCTCGAATACGAAGAATAAGGCATTTTTGATATTTTCTTGGCTCAAAATGAACGTTGGCAGCATGTTTAACACATGCAAGTTGGACGGGAGGTGGTGTTTCTAGTGATGGACGTTGAGTAACGTGTTTGAACTTGAAAATTTCAAGTAGATGAATAAGAAAGATCAAGAGATATTGGTGTGAACTTAAAATTTTTTTATCATAAAATCGTGTCGAGGACGCAAACCTTAAAAAGACAAAAAGAATGAGAGTGATAAGGGGCAACTTGTTTGGACACCGCGTACCTTTTGACAATTCAAAGTGAAGGCTTTCGAGGTTTTTAGGCGGACATCATCGGACACGTGCGTTTACCATCTTTATCTTTCTTTATAGAAGGAAATTTATGAGAACTTTATAATATGAAAACAAAATTTTGCAGCCTTATAAAATTTTATGGGTTATGTCTCCATAAATGTATTCATAATGTACACGTAAAATTATTCAAATTTTATTTCCATCAAAATTTATGTTTATGACATTTCAGCTGGCAAACTCAGACGTTAAAAGCAACAAATAAATAACATATAAATTGAGGAATGAATACATGGATCTCGATCAGTATATTCTTAATTTTTTCATCGTATTCTCATCATTACCCAACTATTAATTAGTATTTTATCAATGACGACAATTTTGTCTAAAAATTACGTTAAGAGAGTAAAAAGACTTATCTATCCCTCATAGTTTCAATAATAAAAAAAATTACAAATAAATTGTTTCTCATTTTAAAACACGTGAACATGATATTTGGATGAAACTATCATTAAAGATGAAATGTGCAAATTAATGGATACGACCAATAAAAATATTGCTTGCCCCTTATTGTTGGGGGACTGTACACCGAGATATCAAACTTGTTGTACACATAGCAAAATCCTAAAATGTATTTGAGTATAAATAGAAATAAAGAGTTAACTTCTAATAATAATCATGTCGATGATAATCCTAATTAGAAATCGCAATTTTTGAAAATATTTTTTCTCCCTTACACTTTCTTTATGGGCAACTTATAAAAATAACCTTAAAATTTTATATCTTTTGAAAAATCATATGAAAAGTTTTTGAGAAGTCAAAAATACTGTGTAAAATTAAAAAGTAACACAATAACACTTTTTTTAAAAATTGTGTCACTTTTAAAAGTTTAGTATCACTTTTTATTAAAAAATTAGAAACAATGTCACTTTTATTAAAAAAATGATGTTTGTCACTAAAAAAATAGATAGAATTTTCAAAAAGACAATTGAAAAAAGTGACAAATACTTAAAAATGACAAAACAAAAAACAAAAAAAAATGACAAGTATTAAAAAAGTGACAAATTTTTTCTTTTTAAAAAAAAAAAGTGACGAATTTTAAAAAGTGACACAAATTAAAAAAGTTATACGGATTCAAAAAAAAAAAAAAAAAAAAAGGAAAAAATTTTTTTTTTTAAAAAAAAAAAAAGGACAAATTTTAAAAAGGGAAAAAAAAAAAAAAAATTAAACGGATTAAAAAAAAAAAAAAAAAAAAGTGACTCACTCAAAAAAAGTGAAATACACTCAAAAAGTGACAAAGTAAAAAAATAAATAAATAAAAAATGGCAAACACTCAAATTTTCTTGAGTCAACCTGTTTAGTCTAAGATGAGATAATGATAAAATTATTCAATTTCACACATTGATAGCATTCATGTATTCTATAAAGTAATGATCGATCTCATATATAAATAATCACATGATAAATGTTTATATACTCAATTCATAGACACGTTAAGTGGGTACTTCCTGAAAAGACTAGTCCAAGTTCAGGCAATCATAGGATAATGGATTTTGTCCGTGTAAAAGTAGGTAATATACGGATATTAGTTCAAAATCTAATAATTAAAACATAAGTTATTTCATTAGCAACTTAATAGCTACTTCATACATAAATTTCACCATTAGATGCTAGACAACTTTCAGGGTTTTATTTATTATTATTTTCTTTTTGGGGTTTTAGAACCAAAGATCAAATTTGAGCAGTAACGGTAGTTGGACTTTTTTATTAGAATAGAGTTACAGCAATAATCGAACAATTGAGAGAGTGAGAGTTGAGATTATTTAGTCATTTGCGATATTTAATTTGAAAATTCTTTGAAAATTATTATTTATCATATATGTGAGATTATTTAGAATTCTTTGAGAATTGTTATTTTACATATATATATATATGAAATTTGTGAATTTATGACAATAATAACTTGTATGTGTTGATATAGTATAAATAATTTTTTAATGAGTTTGCTCGTCACCCACTAACACCAAATGTTTGCGTCCGTCACTGGTTGCAGCAAGGGGTTCCAAAAGCGCAACAGCTTCAACTACGAGATGAACAAAAGTGCAACAGCTTCATAATAAATGCCAACAACCTCAAACCATGAATGAATCCAGACTATAGACTTGAACACCACATTGATAATAATCAGAACATCTTGAAATAGTCAATTACATATAGACGTATGTCCTCCAGATCAAGAGATCGGGGTCCTTGAAGATAAATGTCCAACAAAGAGACGTGTGGTGTTAGCAGAGTGATCGTTATGACAAGTATTTTCACTTATTATTATATGAAATAGATAAGAAAGAAATCCAATTTCATTTAACACATGCCAAATGCATTCATCAACGAGAAAGCAGAGCATGAATGCAGTAAATTTAACTACATGAATAACTATGAGAACATAGCGGTGAGACAATTTTTCCAAAGCAGTAGCTTATGCACAAAAACAATTAAGCCAAATAAGTTCTTACCAAATATTTTGAATTAATGAATATTGCAGTTTAGTATAAATGAATCCGCTAAAAAATCAAAGGAAAAATAATTCCCAAGTGCAACCACCCAACTTTCCTAATTAGCCCCCATCTGGCTCTCATTCTTTTCAAATTTTAATGGTTGGAATATTTTTTTTTTGAAAAATATGTGGTTGAAAAAGAAAAAAAAAGTTTTTAATTTGCATTTAATATTATTTTATAGAAGATTGTGTGATTAAAAATAAGAGAGAAAAAGAATGAAAATGAGAATAGAGGCCAAAGTAGGCTTAGTAACTCTATTTCAAGGAAACAATACTCCATATTTATTAATTAGCCAAAAAGTGGAAAAAGAACGAAAAGTAAAAGCAAGTTCATGCACTTGACTGAATGGTCTAAAAAAATTGGGGTATTAATCCAAGCTAAATTTTCAAGAACTGGAATAAACGAACACACACACACACACAAAAGGGGAAATTTGTAGGATGTGAAGACCTGCGAACTAATATTTCAAGATGATAAAAGGAAGAATCGAGTATAAAATCTAATTCAAAGTGAAATTGAAAGAGAAATTCATACCTGATTCGGTGTGAGAACCCCCGATTGATTTTTAATCTATAAGATCTCGATTATCTACAATAGGTGATTTGGGGCTTCTGGAGTTTTGGTAATTTGAGGGGTTTTAACCGTATTAATTACGAGATTACGAGTTTTAATTAGTTTTAAGATTATTATTCTAATTTTTTATTTTTGAAGGGTATTGTGCCTAATTTTTCCTTTCTTTATTCGGACACGAAATCCAAGATATGTAATTTGTTAGGGCTTCATTTGTAATCATTCAAGTGTCAAAGAGTCACTACCGATATTGACAAAAGGACTTTGCTTGATGTACATAATTTTTGTACATCAAGGTGTCCATGCCTCTCACATGGGGTGGAGCCCACACTTTTGTAGGTCTCACCTCATGTGAGAGGCATGGACACCCTTATGGACAAAAATTATGTACATCTAGTATTTTCCTTGACAAAATTGCCATCGAGGAAGCATCATAATTTGTTAATCGATCAACTAATAAAGAATTTCTCCATAACCATTATAAAAAATATAGTAATTTAATAAATAAAAAAACAATTAATTAGTTTATATTATCCGTTAGAGATAATTTTTTATAAATATTCATACAAACAACTTGCAGAGAGAAACAAAATCTCTACTTGCAGTATGATATTATTGGTGATTGTGACATCAGATGAAAGCAACGTAACATGACAATGACTAATAAAAAATAATTTAAATAAGTTAATTATATACAATTCTGTAGATAATTAAATAGATTATTTTCGATTACAAACAGATTTGCCGTCTGTAATATTAAAAAAAAATATATTATAATAAAATTTAATTTATTGAAAGAAATTATGTCAACAAATAAAGTAATAACATTAAAATTTCATCTTAAGAAAATATAATTATAAAATCAACTTATCAGCAGTTAAAATTGTAAATAAAAATTTCAAATATCTTGACTTAAATGACAGAATACGCCATCGGTAACTTATTAAAAAATAAAAAATAAACTTGCGTAGATAACACTTATAATGACAACTACGTTGACGATCGCCTTCGTATAATTACTGATAGTATCACCATTGCAAGATGTATCGATGATGACCTTTCCTAATCTCTAACTATAACCATATATTAATTTTTATCAGAATATCGATGATATTGAAAAAAAGTTAAAAATCATGTGCTTTATTTTACTTAATTCAAATATTCTCTCTCAATTGAGATTCATGTTCATCTTGTACCAATGGTACTTCACTTTGTCTTTATTATTGTACATAATTGCCTGTATTTTATCAATAAAGTTCATGTAGATTCCTTGAGACCAATGGCTTAAAAGATTTAATCTTCTAATGGATTATAAGTGAAAAGAATCCATATCACAGAACGGCAAACTTCTCAATAAGCCTCTGCCATTTTGTTCAAAAACACCATGGGAGAACCTCCAATTCCCCATATGCACCCTCTCCCACTCCAATCACCTTCTCTGCCAAAACCAAACTTGCACATGTTATATTACGGCCTCGTCGTCATCGGAACGGCTGCGATTGTGCTGGTTCTATACAATCTCGTCGTCGTAAAATGGTGCACAGAATACTCCGATAGCACGCGCCTTCGACGTACCACTAACCTCGAACGAAGATTCAAGAAACCGAACAAATTCTCACTGTCCAGCTACAAGTACAAGAAAGATAGAGCAGGGGAAGAAGATGATGATTCTGAATGTGCAGTTTGCCTATCAGTGTTTGAAGAAGGTGAAGAAATAAGGCAGCTTCCACAGTGCAAGCACTGTTTTCATGCTCCGTGTATTGATATGTGGCTCTATTCCCACCTTGATTGTCCGCTTTGTCGTTCCCCGGTTCTTCGCCAGTTTTCTTCTGTCACCGAGCAATCAGAGAACTCTCAGGAAGGATTGTTAGATCCAGGCAACTTGGTTTAGAAGTCTGTCAACCATTGACAGTGAAATGTAATGATACTATTTGTGGCTAATGCATTATCTTTGGTGCGTTTGGGCCTATGAACTCAGATGAAAATATCAAAATAGAATTGTAGACAGTGAATTGCTCAGAAGATTGAATCAGTATGGCCAACTATGAATTTTGCTATGAGTATATGGAGGTTTACATGTTGGTTGACACGGGCCCACCTCCCCACTCACATAGGGAGGTCGAGGTCGGCCCCACACATGTGGCCGTGGACCCCGACTTTTCCCATGTGAGAGGTCGGGTGGAACCGTGTCAACCAACATGTAAACCAACAAGTACAAATGGCATAATCCGACCAACTATACATATACTCTGGGTTAAAGGGCCAACATGAATTCAAACGATAAGAAATTCAGGCAATAGTAATCCTTCATTTTTGGTCTCTGTTTTTCGTGTTGTTTACCAACCTTGTCACTCTCCAGTGTCACGATTCGTCATATCCAAACTGTCACAATTTCGAGTAAATAAATCTATAGACAGGAAGGTCTTTTCCTCCTACTAATGATATTCTAGGAATTCCCAATCGCTTACTTCAATAGAGGGCGACGCGATACATGTGGGAATATGAATTATGTTAGCTAAAGTGGCCAGTGAATCCGGGAGAGGACCTAAGCAAGCGAAAACTCGAAGAGCATGTGCCAGAAGGCACACATTTCTCGACAAACAAACCCGCAAGAACTTGCAGTCACATATTCATAAACTATACACGGAAGAGATGGGGAGAATTTGGCAAAACAAAAGGCTCTGCTGCAGTTTCTAACCCCTAATGGCATATGGGTTGGACTCGGTTCGAGAATATTAAGCCCTGTTTTGTAACCATTTTTCCCAATATTCTTTTTTCTTATACTTATTTTTAATCACACGCTCTCACAATAAAATATTCTTTAGGTAAACTCGAAAATTTTACTCTTTAAAGACTCATTCTACACAAAATATGGCTGTATAACGGGCTAAGAAAGAAGAAGAAACTAAGGCCGTGGTTGGTTTGCCATTTCGACCCATTTTTCGTTTTTCGTTTTCGAAAACGCAGAAAACGAGTTTGGTTCGTCGTTTTCGATAACGAGTTAAAATTTATAACAGAAAACTCAAAACGACTTTTTAGCGTTTTCAATTATAGATGTCAAAAACGCTCAAAATTCGAAAGAATGGCCGATTTTGGAGAAAACTAAAAATCGTTTTGAAAATGAAAATGAAAACCAACTACACCCTAAATTTTTGTCTATAGAAGTGCCCGAGTCATATCCGATATTGGTCGAGGCAACGCGGGGCGGGACTAGACTTAAGAAATTCACCATCCCTACTTAGAATTTCTAAGTCATGCCTATAAATTATTTGAAGTGACTCCTAACAAGAAAGATATTTCTTAATTCAAATATTCTCTATCAATCATGATTCATCCCAATCTTATACAAAAAAGTTATTTATTTTGTCTTTATTTATTATATAAACTGTCTAGATTCCCCGTATATTTAAAACCCACAGTTTTGTAGATAAAATTCTGTACTCTTTCAGGACCATGGTTTCAAGATGTAACAGATTATAATCAAATTATAAGTAACTAAAATCTACTACAGAAAGCACCAATCATCTCAATAAACCCCTGCAATTGTGTACTAAAACACCATGGGAGAACCTCCAATCCCCCATATGCACCCTCCTCCCCCACTACCCCCACCTTTTCTACAAAAATCAAACTTGCCCATGTTATATTATGGCATCTTCGTCTTAGGAACGGCTGCAACTGTGCTTGTAGTGTACAATCTCATCATTGTAAAATTATGCACAGAGTACTATGGTGGCACTGGCACACGCCTGGGACGTACTGGTGACCTCGAATCTACCTCGACCCCAAGATTTTATAAACAGAAGAAAGCCGTCTTGTCCAGCTTTAAGTACAAGAAAAATGAAGCAGATGACTCTGGATGTGCTGTTTGTCTATCAGAGTTTGAAGAAGGTGAAGAAATAAGGCAACTTCCACGGTGCAAGCACTGTTTTCATGCTCCCTGTATTGATATGTGGCTTTATTCCCACTTTAACTGTCCACTTTGTCGTTCCCTGGTCGAGCCACCGGTTCTTCGCGGCACAGATCAATTAGAGAACTCTCGGGAAGGATTGCCGGATCCAGGCAACTTGGTTTAGAAATTTGTGAATCATTGACAGTGTGGAATGGAATCATACCATTTGTGCATAATATTGCATAGTGCCCTATCTTTGGTGTGTGGACGCCAATGATGAACTCAGATGAAAATGTCCAAATTACAAAGATAATCTTTTGAATTTTTCTAAAGTTACAGATTTTATTTAATAGAATATTAATTCTGTTAAAAAGTTTTATTCCTGTAGCAAAGTTCTACAGCCTGTTTGTTTGGGAGGGATTTTTTTTATTCTAAAAATTTGATTTTTTAACCGTTATTTCACAATTTTAACTGTAATTTTTTATTTCTTCCCTCGTAGATGGATCTCACTTTTCTTCTAAACGATCAAAAAATCAATTCTCAAAATTCCTTTCAAACACGGCCCTAATCTTCTTGCTAGCTCTACTGCGTGTACAGAAAAATATTGTCAGAATTGCAACAGATCACACTTGGCAACAATTCTGGTAGCAGTTCCTCTGTGCAGTGGGAATTGCTGTCTTTTTGCAAGCCGTTGAACTGTAAATAGTAATTACTTACAAGATTCTAAGGTGAACTAGTATACACACAGGCTTAAAGAACCAACTTTTTTAAGTAGAAATTTTTGGAATTTGATTATAATAAAAAAGAAATTACACTGCCTTAGGAAGGGGGTTGATTCTAACCTTCCATGGGCATAGGATACAAAAAGGGGAATTAGTACGGAAAAGGTTATCGATAATACCAATAGGCCAATACAATACACACAAAGTTCCGTACTTGGTTAGACATGGGTGGGACAAAAACAAGAGAGACTGGGCCCCAAACAAATAAGACTGGGACAGGTTGAATGCAAGGGATAAGATAAGGCAACCTTTGGTTTACGTCTCTGTTTATCGTGTTACTTAACGACTACGATGGACTAATATGGACAGGTCGACACATGATTTTTCAAATAAATATTGATAGGATACATAGTCGACGTGTTGATTAAATTATTTAAATTTCTTCATTTATATAGTATAACTTTAATTTTATACTAATTATTAATTTTTCTTGCTGAAATCTTTTAAATATGAGTACCTATTTGTTAGTTAATAATAACTTTAAGTTAAAAATACATATTATTTCTAATAAAGAAAGAAAAATAACTATGGTAAAGTGTTCGACGGGTATTCATGTTCGATACGTTCAGACCCTAACTAAAGTGTCCGTGCCACAGAGCTTAACAACATTATACTCTCCAGTGTTATCTTATACATTATCCAAGCTATATTGGTCTCGAGTTAATATACACCTACATACTGGAAGGTCGTGTCTTCATAATTACATATTCTGGAAAGTTCCCAATCCCTCAGTTCAACTTGCTACATTTTTTTTATTTTTTTTTTTGCTTGTCCCCCCAAAAACATGCATCTACGTTCTATTCTCTCTTGATTCTCAGTCCTTCGAATATGTTAGATATTGTGAAGTTTAATCATACTGCACACTTGAGCTTATTTTCTTTGGAAGGGACTTATTTGGTGCTTATAAGCAGGAAAGGAAAAGAATAAGACCCCACCCAAATATTAATTTCTTGACCACATATCAACCTACCTTGAACATTCACACATGTATCAAATCACCCTCGTATTTCTATTTTTCAGAGGGCTGTTTTTCAGTGAAAGAGAGGGGTGAGGGCAAGACCTTATATTCTCTTCGTCACAGAAAAACTAGTAGTAAATAGTGGATGATTGAGATGAACCACTAGAACTCTGTGTATACATTGCTTGTTGCACTACTGCCTTTTCATTTGTACTGCTCTTGAAAGTATGGAATAGAGCTTAATCCGTAACAAGTTGAATAGAGTTCAACACAAAGGAACTTTCTCCTTGTAGGTGACAATTCATACTACGAACTTGTGCATTTTTCACTTCGTACGATCGGTTAAAAGTTTGAAGAGTTTTCAACGGTCAGGATGTTTAGTTCTACTACGTAGCATATGAACTATTACTCTTCGAGACTAATCTAGATTGTTCTCAACAACATTAAGAAAGAAGAAGAAACTTTATAATGTTAAGTCGTGTCCAATATTGTGTACCAAACATGCTATTTAACATTAGAGCATGAAAAATAAATGTACTCTATTGAAATTATTAAAGTATGGAGTTTAATAATCTTCACAGATGTTACAAAGCCGTGATCTCGTCCAGTCTAACCAGTTAATTTGTACTTTACAAGTCAATTACATTTTTCTCAAATTATCTAACCTGGCCTGAAGGTCATTGTCTATCCCGCCATCGTCATTTTCTGTTGACTCAGCTTGTGGAACCTTACCTTTTGCAGCTGGGGCTGCTACAGTCGTCGATGGTGCATTAACAAGCTACATCAAGTTCAAACCAAGAATTAATTAGCACTTGCTAAAGGAAAAATCATCTTCAAATCCAACACAAAGAACCAAAGGAGAAAGATGTACCTCAGAATTAATATCGATTCCAATCTCATCAAGAACCTGATTCACCAACTCTTCCGTCTCTTCTTCCTCTTCATCTCCTTCCAGTGCATCATCGATGGAATCTCCCATCACCTCACTTACTAGTTCCATCTTTTCATTCTGCATTTCGAATTCTTGCATTATTCTCTGAAGGGATGGCAAGTTCATTTGCCTATTCATTTGGCCCATTGCCTTTGTAACACCTTTCATCGCCTCCCCCATTGCTTGTGTTGATTTCAATGTCTGGAAAGAGGTATTGAAGTTAATGAAAAAATTTACAAACCGAAGTATAGGAAAAAAGGAGAAACTGCAAAATGAAATAGTTTATAACAACAAACTAAGCCTTATTCCTAAGAATTTTGCAGTCGGCTACATAGATTCTCTTTCACCACTCCATTCAATTTATTGATACATCAAATGACAGAACCAGTAATATTAAATCCTTAGGAACTACAACAGGAATAGACGAAAATTTAGTACTGGTCTACCCCTCCCTCTTCTAAATTCTTCTACAGGCATCGCATCTCTCTTACAAATTGAAGCCTCTTCAGGTCTAAATGATTGCAATACATGTCCGTCCTTAAAAAATTATCAATTTGTGCCACCCTACTTGTTATGTTCTCCTTCAGCAAATATTTTGTTAACTCGTGATTAAATTCTTTGCTGAATAAATTATTGAAAAGAATACAATATTGGACGACTGATGATGAATTAAAACCAAAATCATGGCTAACATATCAAATCCACATAACCAAACTATCTGGATCAAAACGAATTACTATACATGATATACAAACTTAAAATGTCACAAAGTCAATTACTATAACAAATTCTGAGGGATACACCTTGTATCTGAAGTCCCAAATCAAATCTAAATGACCAAGTCATGACAACATACCTGAATTCTGAGGGATACACCTTGCAGTTGGGATTTGAGCTTATAGAATTTTTCAATCTGATGACGTGTTCTTATGAGATCTTTAGCCATCACCTTAACAGCTCCCTGCAACAAAGCACTTAAAAATGGCTTTGAGTAATTGGGCTCCAAATGAGTTGCATTTAGAATCACTAATGGAACCAAAAGTATCAGATTCTATCATGGAAGCACAATAATAACTAACTACAATTTAATCAATTTCCAGAAACAATATCGGAAGACAAGAAAAAAGGAAATCATAAGGAGCATCTTAATGCAATTGGTGAATCTAAAGAAACTAGCAGTCAGTGATTCAAAATGTTCGGAATGAATTTGTCAATCATAAACCAGAGGATTACCAAAAACATTCCAAAGAATCTTTGAAATGAACCCTTCCATAACTGCTGATTTGTGAACTAGTATTCATTTTCAATATGAAACGATGTCTTCGGGACAAGAATGGTCTGTAGCACCTGACATATGTTTCAAGGAATTCCAACACCAGAATTGAAACAATCAGCACAAAATCCTATTATGTTCATTCTAAAATTCTGTTAACATGTCAGTCATATGTGACTGCGTGAATTTAAAAGAATTTGACTTGCCTTGATGATTTCTAGCCCTCAGTCATCTGGCGTAAGCTAGATACCAAATTATAATTTTTATAATTCATTATCTGCCAAAATTGGTAAAGCAAAAATCTAGACCTTACTCAAAAATAATTTGAAATTGTTCAAACACAAAACAGAAAAAGGTGAGAAGAAATATTAACATAGTGCAATTCTTTTGTCCCCATCTAAATCATTATAGAAACTGTATTTATTTCAAGGCTTAATTACATGTCAAAACTTACTACATTTTCACCCTATACGCATGTTCCATTTTTTCTTTAACTTTTCAGCCTCAAATTTATTCCTTAATACATACAACATCATCTTACTAAAGGACTCAAGGAATGCGAGTTCCAGTTCCAGGAAAATAAATTAGCAAAGGGCTCTTTCATTTTTTTTATTTTTTTTTTCTTTCTCCAGAAAAGATTGTACAGCAATATCATAGCTTCCAGAAACATGCAACATAATTTTTGTTTCTTTCACATGCCCAAGTGGGGCCAGTCCATTAATAAAAATTAAACCAAGATAATTTACAGGCATCTGACATGATATAAACACCTATTGCAAATGTGGGAGAACAGTAGATTTGAAATTATCATATTCTGCATCAAAAATTAAAATTTCATGATTTGTGAAGAAAAATATTCATTTTTTTACCTAGTCAATGTAGGATGATGATGATGATGATGATGATGATGATGATGATAATAATAATAATAATTGTAATCAGAGATAGGCTGCTTTGGCTCTCCTCTTAGATATCACTAAAAATTTTCAAGGAACTAAATCAATTGCTAAAATGTTAATTTAAAGTTCTGGAACATAAAAAGGCAGCAAGATGGCTTTATCTCTATAGAGAAAATGAGTTAAAACAACATCACATTTACAATTCAGAAGCTAAGCATATTAAATCTGGAGAGCCCACGTACCATCTGCCCTTGCTTGGCACTTTTCTTTATCTCAGCAATAAGTTTTTTCTCTTGTGTTTGTAGACCCTGTCTCTCCCGCTCTATTTCGCGAATTGATTTATCAAGCATTCTCTTATTCTCCCGAAGAAGTTCTGTAAATCATAATAATATAATATTATAGGTAATTCAGATCAATGAAATGCTCTGTCAAAGAGAGAAAGACCACAATCATAAACTATTTATTCCAAACTAAGAATAACTGATCATAAGCCACGCTCCATGGTTAGTACCCCAGGTCATTTGAGTACCAAAATTATGGTAATTAAAAAGGGAACAAGCAACAAAAGAAACACAAACTAATATTAATATATAATAATGAATCAAATCCAACAAATATATCCATATCAGTAAATCCAGGTTGGCCCCATGAAACAAGGGTTCTGAGAGGAAACGTAAGAAAAAAACTCCAACCTGTGAAATATATACTTTAGCAACTGGACAAATAATAACCCATCCACTCACAAATAACCCTATGTCCAGTGGGTTTTCAAGTATAATGACTTTATTTTATTATCAAATGCAATTAATTCTATTTATTGACATCTCCATTATATTTTTTATTTAGATAAACGTGTATGAATAATGGAGTTTGAAGAATAAATGGGAGTGATATGTTAATCAAAAGGAGTTGGGATAATGAGATACATTTCATGTTGATCTATTCTTGAACAATCCCTAGTCATTTGGGCAAATGACATACGGATATGATCTATCCGGATAGGCTAGTACACATTACTCTTCTTTCTTTCGAAGAGATAAGTTCACCTCATTAACTAGAGTCTGGGGAAGCTCGAGTAGATATTTGGATGCTTGTTAGATGATTAAGTTACTTGGAGGCCTGTCGTAAAGATCCATACGGGTGACCATTTGAGTGTCAGTGAATTACTTCTTCTGAGCGATGGTTGTTAAGCTGATCCTTAAAATTGTGATCATCAAGGAATCTTATGTGTTTGATCATCGTACTTTGATAGTGTTGGATATAACTCTATTTAGGGTTTCTACCACAACAATAATTAGGTATTGCGAAATTACATGAAGATCGACGAATAATCAAGATGGGATTCATCATTCTCCGTAGACTTGATTATTGATATTGAAAGTCCTTGACCAAGGTGGAGTTATGATTTTAAAGAGTTTCAAATACAGCTCATTGAATCGAAAGCTCAAGGTAACAAAAAACATAATTGGTGAATGATATTGGCACTAAAGTCCATATCTCTTAAACAATTAGGACATAGTTGATGAAAGGATTTTATTTCATGCTAACGGACATTTTATGTTTTGTCATACCGTATGAATTTTCGTCAAATGGGTAGCCTTGACGAATTACTAGATGTTAATGTTGGACATTTAATATGAATAAATTGATTGTTGAATTAATCGATAAATTAAAAGGAGCTTTGACTTATCTTATCCTGATTTGAATTGGATAATAATTCACATTAGTTGTGATCCTTACTGAGATCCTAATAGATCACATAAAAGTGGTGAGTACTAGAAGATGAAAGTGAAATTTTAATTAATTGACAGGTATGATGCATTTTGTGCAACTAATTAGTTGGTAGATTGGACTATTAACTAATGAGTCAAAATTATTTAATGCATTTAGTTAATTTTAGATTTAGTTAATGGGCTAAATTTACAAAATAAAATTAATTACTTTTGGGGACAATAAATTTAGAAAGTTTTTATTGTCACAATGCTATTAGCGTTATAAAGGTTTTTATTATTTTTAATAGCATTATGATTACAAACGTCTATAAATCGTTTGATACTAAGGTTGAAAGGATATAGATTTTTGCTAGCACAAAAATAATTCTCAAAACCTATATGTCGTCTGCCTCATTGTTCCTATTGTAGGAATTTTTGCCTTCCAACTTTCCCGTGAGGATTAGTATTAAGACAGAGCACTTGCACTACTATGGTAAATCGAGATATAGAATAAAGGAATTATCTCTTAGGCTATTAAGGCCGATGAAGATGTGGAATTGTTGTTGTGCAGAGGAAACAAATTTTACAAGACTGGAAGTTCAAAGGAAAAATCAGTTTCTACCATCTGAATCTTTAAGATGTAACGATTTCTTACGAATCATATTAGAACATCAAAGTTTTCATGTGTAGGAAATTAAGTTTAAAATTTCTGCTGTGCATGTCTATTTAATTCCCCACAACACGTAGGCTTAGATGGTTCTAAACAAAATTAATAAAAAAGCATAATCATATGTGTCGTCGTAACATTGATGTCCCGTGTAATGCAATAACACTGCTACATGCGTGTAGAAACTCTCGTAAACAAGAGTGAAGTGATCCAGTAAAATTGGTTAAAAGCGAGAGAGGCAGACCCAAATTAACATGAGCTAGTGTGGTGCCAAATATTTGATATAACTAAACCTTTTGATATGATGAAAAAGAATTCGTGCCCCAAATTTATTGGAAATAAGCTTTGTTTCTAAGAGCATATTTTGCCGCACTTCAAAGAAAGTTGTTGTAATGCAATAACGGTTCTAGAGACATCAACCTTATGCCATGGACAAAACAGTCTGTCACTGCAATGCCAAACACATGAATGAGGTATGTTGGCACGAAGAGAATACGAGCTTCCATTAATTAGAACTGACAGTATTTTCAAATTGGGTAAAGGTTAACAGATTGACCATAATCTCTCTACCACTCACATTTTAAGAAGGAAAGAGACCAAATAAAGAAGCAAAATGGTTTTCTGGCATTCATTAACATAACCATGACAGAATAAATAGTCAAACTTAAACGATATAGTTTTTCTCATTTAACTTAACCATGATAAAATAAATCTTAAAACTTAAAAGGATATATCTTTTCGATATGGAATGGATTGGGACAAAGACAGTAAAAAATGCATAGTCTTTTAGAGACAAAGTATGCCTATTCCCATATCCAGGTAATCTAAATATACTATATATCTAAAGTACAACTTGATATTTGACTTAACCTCTTCACTTTGTCAAAAGAACTGTAGGCCCTTATGCCTTGAAAAGGCCATTGAATCCACAAATACATTCTCAGTATAGATCATTTCCCACATAGATCTTCATAAAGAAACAAAATTACCTAGTTCTTGTCTTCAAGAAATATCTCTATTTAACAAATATTACCACATTTTCCCAATGATTCTTAAACTCTATGATCTATACCCAACTCCTAATTGAGCTTACAGCAATGATCTTGTGTTTCATCATGTGTGCTGCTCATTCCACCCCCAGAAATTTGCTCCCCTGTCCATAATACTAATCTCAAATTCGAGACAAATAAATTAAAACAAGATTTTCTAAAACAGAGATAAACCTTTTCTATACATTTGGTCTTTCTTTCTAGCTTCCCCAACCAAAAATAATTCCCCAAAATAGATAACAGGAAATTTCCATTTCACAAGTAATTGAGCAATAACATGATCTGATCAAAACATCCAAAACCATATCATACCATCAAATTAGTCCCAATTCAGAAAACTACAAACCCAATGAAATTCCTGAATTAAAAAGAGCAAAAACCAATGATATTACTTCAGTGCAAAGCAAACAAAGAAACGAACCTGCCGGAGTCTTTTTCTTTCCAAAAAGGAAACTCATGGTGATTGATCGATTAATTCCGGCAACAAAATTAAGCCTCCAATTGAATTTTCTTCTCAACTGATATATGTTCTGTATATAATCTTCTGATAATAAAATAAAGAAAAATCGTCGTCAAAAAAGGGGTTTTAACATAAGATTTACGAATTAATGGTTGAGGGAATATTCAAATCGAAAATGTACGTAATCAAGGCGGAAAAGTTTTTTTAGTTATTTTTGATCAATCAACGGTACAAGATGCATAATCTTGTTGGTTATGTTACAGGGTGTCATGACAGTATCCACATCCGATCAACTTCCACGTGGGTCCTTCCATTACTTTCTTGGGTGATACAACACTTACATTACGGTATCAAGCCCCAGGCATTGGCGGACCTAGTGAGTCAAGTGACCCACCAACCTCAACAGTTTTTTTGAGCCAAAAATCAGAATTGGACAATAACGATATTTGGGCATTTTTTTATTATAATAGAGTTATAGCAATGACAAAACAATTGAGATAGTGAGAGTTGAGATTATTTTGTCATTTACGATACTTAATTTGAAAATTCTTTGAAAATTGTTATTCATAATATATGTAAAATTATTTGGAATTCTTTGAGAATTGTTATTTTTCATATATATGAAATTTGTGAACATTTGTGTTTTTGTAGAATACATAATTTTTTAGTAACTTTTTAATAAATTTGAATGTGCCTCATTAACTTCAAATACTTGTCTCCGCCACTGCATGGAGGGAGACACCCTTTGAATTTTGAGGGTGAGCTGACACCATTTTGAATACCGTATTATGTACAAATAGCATATTACTTATTGTTCTCATTACGCGGCAAACATCTATGGAGATTCGGCCTATTAGGAAGCTAGGTAAATTTTATCTGCAGTAACCAAAATTTAATCCAACTCTCGATGGTGTCATTAAAATCTAAGAGCACATTTGGTTTGTCGTTTTCTATTTCTAATTTTCGAAAATGCTCCGTGTTAGGTCACACGTTTTCGAAAATGCAGTGTCAAAAACAAGGAAAAGAATTGAAAACTCGAAAAGATTTTTTTCCCCTTTCTAGTGTTTTCAGTTAAAAAACTCAAAACGTAGAAAAAGCTCAAAACACGCCCTTTTTTGAAACCCAGAGGATGTTTAGCAGTAATTTTAAAATAGTAAATTCACCAAATTTAAAATATATATTATCGAGTAATATATTAGCATAAAATTATTATGTTTTACTAAATAATCAAATAAATTGTATAAATATCATAAAATAATTTTTAAAAATTTATTATTTATTATTTAATTTTTATAGCAAGAAAAAATAGTAAATTCACCAAGTTTAAAATATTTATTATCTGGTAATACATTTGCATAAAATTATTATGTTTTACTAAATAATCAAATTAATTGAATACATGTCATAAAATAACTTCTAAAAATTTCTTTTTTATTATTTTATTTTTGTAGCAAGAAAAAATAGTAAATTCACTAAGTTTAAAATATATATTATTTGGTAATATATTGACATAAAATTATTATGTTTTACTATATAATCAAATTAATTGAATAAATGTCATAAAACAATTTCAAAATTTTTTTAAACCAAACGCATTTTCTAGTTTTATATTTTGAGAAACCGTTTTTCAAAATGAAAATCTAAACATGTTTTCTGTAATTCGAAAATAGTTCCTAAAAACAAGAAACTAAAAATGAATTCAAAACTGAAAAATAAAAAATGGAAACGCAAGTCAAACGCACCCCAATTGACTCACTAAAATTCAATTTAGTTTCAATTAGGCCCTTATTTGATCCCCATTATTTTCAAAATATATTTTTTTTCTATCTTTTTTTTCCACCACACATTTTTTAATGAAATAATATTACACATAAATTCAAAACTTTTATATATATTTTAACTGCACATTCTGTCATTTTACTATTCCAAATATATTATACACCAAAAATTGGGCTTAAATAGGCTCTAGATCGCTAACTTCAATTAAAATTTTAAATAAGAAACTTTTATTAAGATCGTTCGTGAAGAAAGGCTGATTATATAAAAAAGGAATTCAATATGCTCAAACTATGAGCAATTCGAGATGGGGCAACAAAGGAGGCCTTTAAACACACGGAGGCGTATTTTTGCTTTGCCTACTCCAAAGAGAACTTTCCGTACAAGATTTTCTGTGATTAATCGATGTGACATCTCTATAATAGATATAGCTCGATCAACTTGTCCGTCTACCCATTTGGATGTCAGATCTAGAATACAGAATTGCTACTTATTAGAATCATTAAATTTTCGTGAACCTAGGGCTAAAGCTAATGGTTGACGATTCGTATTTTTTAAGCTTAAAGCGACACGAACCACGCCCTAGCTCCTTCACAAGTGCTATGATATTAGTTATTAGGACAGGATTCGAAGCAAATACATAATCTGAATTCAGACTTTGAATTACTCTAATGGTATCTCATTGTCCAACCTCGCTGAAAAGTCCATGTATTTATGCAAACAACAGCCCTGCGCATTGCAATCGCATCTGCATCTTCAGCTGAAAATGTAGTCTGTAAAGTGTGTCGACCCTGCAGCAATTTCCATCCCCTCGCTATCTTGGATTACAGTTTCCACACCATTACACCAAAATATTATGTATATGGTCTCACTGCAACATTTATATTTAGTATCAGTGTAATCATTGCATTCTGGACACTACCTTCTGTTCATTCCCCTCTTGACTCCTCTTTGATCACTGATTTTGCAAACTCAATAAGATGCCAAATAATTTAATCTGCTTTAGGTTTCTTTAATCCCATCCACCAGCGGGGGGGAAATAAAATTTCTCCATCATATACACACAATCTAGTCGAAGTAATTGGCGCCCCAAATAAGCTTCATGAAGAGCAGATCTTAGCATCCGCAGAGAAGAAGTCGCCGTCGCCATGTTTGTTTTGCTAACGTTGATTGGTTAAAAGATTGCAAATGACGCAGCCTGAAGCCATGTTTGTAGGTTGTGTAAGCACATTATTTATCCTCTTTCCTTTATAGTTATGCGTTGTACTCGTTTAATCAATCTGATTCTTGATAATTCCAACTCGCTAGGATGAAAATTTGGAGATAAAAATAGCTTTCACGGGAGAGTTGCCGAATGAAAAAAAGACAAACTCATGTTGCGTATTTCGTCCCAAAGAGAAATGCCTATGGATCTATTATTTTATTTCTCTTCAAAAGACAACTATTGCTTTAAGGATGCTTGCATTTGGAGTTCCTATAAATTTTTGTTGGTGAATATGTAAGAATTGGTCAAAGCAAATGCACTTAAAAGTCTGAAAAATTTTGATAAGGCTGTGATTTCAATTTTTTCAGATAAGTACATGAGACCACCCAACAAACGGCATGGAAATGGATGTTTGTTGTTCATGTCCTTCCAAACATTTATATTCTCTTCTCATTAAACTATTTTTTTCTTCTTTCATGTCTAGTAAGAAAGTGTTTCATGCGGATAGTCGCTAACAATTAAAAAAGGGATCAGACGATTGTATAAAGAACAGACCTCTTGAAATCCCGAAAAGGGGTGTTTTATTGGCGGTGATTTACAATTGGAAATAAACAGAATTCCTCCAAGGGGCGCAAGCACACGAGTAATAAAAAAAGTGTTTACATCTAAGCTAAGAAATTAAAATTACATATTCTCTGTTTGAGAGTGTTTGATTCGTGGTCTTTTTCTCTATGTTTTCTCTTCATTTTATATTCCCTTGATGATTTATTCGTGACAAACCGCTTGGAAACTGTTTGATTGCTGTATAACTACCCACTTTCTTTATGGTGGCTAACTTGTCGTGGAACTGTCGTATCTAACAGTTGTCATTACGCTTTGTCGTTCAACCGCCTTCAACTAGGCTACTTGAATCGTGGAATGTGATAAGATTGCTCAATAACTGCTTCAATAACTACTATTCTGGATAACCATAATGTTTTATCCTTGCTAAGATCCTGGGCGATTCAAAGGTTTGGACGAGAACGGGGTCATCGCTCTAGGCGACCGTAAGGTACTCCATTCGCTCAGATTCTAGGCGTCTTGCAAGCTTGGGCGATGATATTATCGTGTTCGTGGGCTTCCACCATATTCATCAATAATCTTGTTTGGACCTTTATCCTGGATTTTCCAATTGGGCTTCACTCTTTGGGCTGCACTTTTACTGTGTTAACAATTACCCCTCAATATGGCAGAATTAATACCAATTATTAATCTTTGCCATATTCACTTTGTATTTTCCAGCAATATTTGAAATTCCCAAGAATTTCAATCTTTATTTCCTTCTATAGCCCAAAAAGGTGCAACGTTACGAACCCTTATAAACTCAAAACATACGCCATTTCATCGTACCACTAAACTACGTCTCTATATTTCGTGCTTCCTCCTCGCTATTTTACTTTTCATCTCCTTGCTTCTCTGCTGCGTTTCTCAAGCAAACGTTAACAAAACTATACTTCGTTCCCAATGGCGACTTCACAAACTCAATCTGATGATTCTTTTAGTTTCGAAGATTTCCAGAAAATCTTTACTAGGCCGTATGTAAATCCAAACTTCCTTGCACAAGCTAATACTGACCTCAATGAATTCTATCTGGGTCCATCGTTTAATAATGCCGAAGCCGTTGGAAAAGTGGCGGTGGGCCAGCTGTTCCCTCACACTTAAGGTCCTCCGTTCCTGAACTCTCTGCTACTGAGGCCGATTCGTGAAAAAGGTATTCGCACTTGGCCCAAAGCTGATGTTATTTTTCGTAGATGGCATGCACGTCTTGTGAATCATGGCCCTACCAAGGTGATTTTTGATCGTGCTAGGATTTCAGACTTATTAGAAATCACTCTTCAACCCCCAATTTTCGACCCAGTGCTTTTTCCTATTACATTGAGTTTTTGGTCTTCTGAATATAACACATTCGTTTTCCCTTCTAGTCCCATGTCTATTACTTTAAGGGACGTTGGAGCTCTAGTAAATCTTCCGCCTTTGGGTGATACCATCTTTCCTGGTATCTTGATTTCCAGTGTTGCCCCAAAATTTAACAAGAAACTTACTGAGTCCTATTCAAGCATGCAAGGCTTTTATAATCACTCAAGCGCTGAACCTTCCCATGCTAAGCGTGTGGCCTTTCTTCAAATTTGACTTTGTAAATATATTCTCTGCGTGCCAAGTATGAAACCTTCTATGAGCTACTTACCCATAGCGCATGAATTGGTGCGTGGTAGGCCTTTGAACTTATGTTCCTTCTTTTTAGCTGCCCTTTATAGAGGTATGACTTCCTTTCAATTTCAACTGAAGAATGGTGCATCTCCCACTAGCAGTGGGCCCCTTTGGTTCACTCAACTGTGGTTGAGAGCATACTTTCCACCACTTGGTGCTCCATCCATTTCCCTTCGTTCTGCTAGCTGCTATAGGCTAGTCATTGATCCACTGAACCCTGTAAATATGTCCAGTAGGGACATTTTTTCATTCTTTTATACCTTAAATTCGATTCCTTTCTTCTTTCCTTTTCGTGCTCACTTGACTCTACATTATGTACAACCTCCATCCACCCTAGACAGTGCGAGTGCCTCTCTGCTTGTTTGGGTTCAGTTTTTGATTGGGAGGGAATTGTTCCACGATATTTTAACTGGAACCAATGCCAAAGTTAGGGTTGAAATATATGCTCCCCAATTTTTTGCTCGCCAACTTGGTTTTGGCCAAACTTAGCCTGTTCCTCCTTGCTACTCCGAAAAATTGACAGACCATTTTCACACTATTAATAAAGCAGAGGCACAAGCTATAGATGCTCGCAACATTCTTTTGACGAGCAAATTAGCTCCTTTCAATTCTAGCTGTGTCGTCCATCCTCTTTTTGAACAGCTTTGGCCATCAGTAAAACGCCGATTGTTTGCAACTAATGCTAATCGTGCCTTCCATTTACTGGACCAGCCAGGTACTCCCTCTACTTCTCCTATTTTGGTCACCCCTGTGTCCATTAGGAATCCTTCCTCCCCTGCTCGCGCTAAACATTCTATCCATTCATTTGCTTCTCTACCTGCCAAGGCTACTACAGCTAAAGGTGCCTTAAACCGCAAATGGCCAGTTTTAGCATTCCCATTTTGCATGATGATAATGATGATGATGATGACGCTGCTCTCATCCTTAGGAGAAAGGTAATTGAATTTGTTTATTCACAAACATAATTTTCTATGTACTAATGGTTACCTGAATTTCTCAGAAAAGTTCAGCCTCTCATTCGAAGGCTTTAGTTTTCGCAGCTCTTGCTCCATCACCTTCTGCTGAAGCTGCTTCGTCCAAATCAGCTAATGAAGGGATTATACTTAAAGAGAAACTCTTAGTCCCAGAACCTTCATCACAACCAGTAGAAGGGCCACCTTCTTCCCAGGGCACCGACTCCCCAAACGTCGAACTAGAAGGTAATACATATTTTGATGTTTTACCTTTGCTTGTGCTACTAGTTT
Source organism: Olea europaea var. sylvestris (assembly GCF_002742605.1). Classification (NCBI taxonomy): domain Eukaryota; kingdom Viridiplantae; phylum Streptophyta; class Magnoliopsida; order Lamiales; family Oleaceae; genus Olea; species Olea europaea. The sequence continues at coordinate 44,144 of NW_019263747.1, read as the reverse complement.
CTGATTCGTTGCTTCTTGAATTATGCAGAGGCTCCCATGGGCCTCCCCGTTGTGGCAGAGTCTTCTCGCCCAGATAAGGGGAAGTCTCCATAGGTGGTGGAGCCAACTAATGATATGCCTGAACTTCCCAAGATTGCTGATGAGGTAACCTTTTGCTTCACTTTCATTTTCGCTTCGTTTATTGTAGTGAAAGTCCTCAATGTTGGCATTTTTCTTTGCAGGGTGCTGATGACATTGTGCGTTCCGTCCAGGACTTGTTTACTTCCTGAGAGCAAGTCAAGACGTCTCGCCCTACTTCAACCAGTCATCCTTATGCTTCTTCAGAGGAAAATAAGAAGTTTCTCTAGCAGTCGGTACTTGAGTATGTGTCTTTTATGGACATGGATATCGGTCATGCTAGTGCTACTAAACATAAGGATAAGCTTGAGCTATTGAGTACGAAATTGGCGCAAGCACTTACACTTTCGTTGCTCAATATTTCTGCTGACTTTGAAGCGACGTTGAAGGTTGTTCACTCTGACATCTTTTCCTTGCTAGCCAAAAATGTTGAACTGAAGGCCAGGAGTACTCAATATTTTCGAGCTGCATCTGAAAGAGAGTCTTTGCTTCTAGAGATTAACAAAGTCGAGGATGAATTGAAAGAAATCTCTTCCGACGTTATGACCGAAGACTCTTTGATGACAAGTTTGGCTGCAGAGATGAAAGAGCTTCAAGCAAAGATGGACGACTATAGGGCGAGAATGGCTGGTAAAAAGCGTAATGCTTCCCAAGGAATTGAACGAACCAAGTCTTTGGTTGAGCAGTACAAAAAGATGGAGGTTGATGATGATTTTGTAGCTGAATTAAATGTCGCTTCTTCTCAACAGAGCGAAGATTGGGGGAGACTTAGGGAAAGAATTCGTTTGGCCTGGCGCGAATTGTAATTAAGACATCCAATGCCTTAACTTTCCTTTTGTAACTTTGTACTAACTTTCCTTTTGTAACTTCGCACTAATTGTCATTGCTAATTTTGAATGTAACAGCAGTTATCGTCATTAATAAATGACTAATTTGTCTACTTGCTTGTTAATTGACGTTGTCCTTAATCGTCAACCTTCCAAGCATTTAATTGCTTTATGCTAAGATTCATGTACATTCTTCCTTGGTATTTCCATCTCTTTTCCCAAGACTTTGGGCCATTTGATTTTAGTTATTAGGCACGAATGTGGCCATTCATATTCTATCTTTTCACCTTCATACCTTTATAAATGCGTGTGTATTTCGCACTCATCATTTTCATTTCCATTCTTTTCTTCAAAAACTAATTTGCTGTCATCGTTTGACATCTCAACAATTGATCCAAAATTTTCGTCTTCCATAGAAATGGATCATTTGATCTGCCTATTTTGCTATCTGTTTTGATGTCACCTTTGGTATGGGAGATATAGAAAATATTCTTTGGCCAGCGAAGTTCTTCCCATCGTCTCATGTTCTTTATAAGGAGTTCAATGATGGAATGCAATTTTTGAGGATGCTTTTCAAGTCACTTTGCTTGCTGAGAGTGCTTCTCAGTCTCCTTACCCCGTTATTGCAGCAATGCGATTAGGCAGACGATTTGAGGGTGCTTTTCTTCCTTTTTGCTTGTTGAGAGTGCTTCTCAACCTCTCTGCCCGCCCTTGCAGCAGTGCGATTAGGACGATGACCAAGGTCGATTCACCCTCTTGCTTAACGATCGATCGAGAAATTAGTTTGCTCTCAATTGTAGCTTATAGAACATTTAGTATTTTGTATCTCACAATTTGTAATGAATATTTGATAATAAAGGAATTTATTTGAACGTATTTCATTCTGACCTTATTTATCTACAATCGTTCAACGCAATTTGATTACGCTTTTATTTGTTCATTCTCCCATAAGGAAGGAATATACTTTTTTAAATATTTGTTATTAATGAACCTCATGTGCTTGGTGCCATCTAAATCTTCTAAATGATATGCTCCATTAGGCAACACACTATTTACTTTATATGGCCCTTCCATACTTTGGATCCTTACTATCCAAAGGGAGTATTGTTTTCCAAACCAATTCGCCCAGGCTAAATGACTTGGCTATAACTTTTTTATTATAAAACTTAGTCATCCTTCGTTTTTGAATCTATCTAGGACGTCCAACTTTAATTCGTCCAACTCCAATAAGTTTTGAACTAGTGATTCGGTATACTCATCATCACTTAACTTATGTTCCAAACACACTCTGATTGATCGCACATTAATTTTCATAGGCAAAACGGCCTCCTGTCCATAAGTAAGTTGGAAAGGAGTAACTTTGGTACTTGATCGAGGCGACGTCCTATAAGCCCATAAGGCCTTGTTTAGACAATCGTGCCAATTTCTGATATCTTCATCTATCATTTTTCTTATGATATTTTTTAGAATCTTATTAGAAGATTCTGCTTGTCCGTTAGATTGAGCGTAATATGGTGTGTAGTTCACTAATTTAACTCCAAACTCGCTCAAGAATTTATTCACTTGATCTCTATTTAAAGAAGTTTCGTGATCTACCATCAAAGTTTGTGGAATCCCAAATCTATAAATAATATGATCACGGATAAATTCTATGACACTCTTTTGGGTGATCTCCTTTTAAGGTATCACTTTTACCCACTTAATGAAAAAATCAGTTGCAACTATAACAAAGGTATGTTACTTGGATGATGGGGGATAAATCTTCCTTATCAGGTCTATCGCCCAACCCTTGAACGTCCAAGGTTTGATAATGGGTGTCATCTCTCTTGCTGGCGCCCTCTGTATTGGACCATGCTTTTAGCATGCTAGACAACTCTTCGCATATTGAACACATGATTCTCCCATCTTGGGCCAAAAATATCCATTCCTAATAATTAACCATCTCATCTTTTGGTCAGCTTGATGAGCTTCACATATCCCTTCATGCAATTCAGCCATAATTGTTCTGACTTCGTGCAAACTTACACATTTTAGTAATATACCATCAGAGCTTTTCTTAAACAACTCTTCATCTATCAGTGTATAGTTTAGCAAACGCAACTTTATTTTTCTACTACCTCATTTATTAGGTTCTTTAAGGAACCTTTTAGTCTCTGCCCTCCAATCTATTGCATCTCCATCTTGTATGTAATGAATTTCAATCCTTCTAGCCCTTCTTTGGACTACGGGCAATATTACTCAATATTCATAAGTAGATTTTCAATTTAAAGCCTTTGAATACCCTGAGGCCATCTGGGCCGACTCATTTGCTATGTCATTATATATCCTATTAACCCATTGAAGCTCTACTTGGTTGAATTCTTCCAACAATTCTTGGGCGATTTCATATTGGCTTATAATGGAATCACTTTGGCACTTAAAATCACCAATCAATTGGTAAATTACCAATTGAGAATCGCTTCTAACGATCACATTCTTTACCTCCATAGCTATCATTAATTCTAAGCCCACGATTAAGGCTTCATATTCGGCTTGATTGTTGGTGCACATCCTATCCAAAGTGAATGCGAACTTGTAGCAAATCCTTAAATGATTTATCAATGCTACTCCTACTCTTGCACCTTTAGAGGTTTTCGACCCGTCGAAATATAAAACCAAAGATTTTAATTCAAATGAATTGATTTCTAATTCAATTTCTTCAGGCACGTTAAGGCATGGATGATCGGCCAGAAAGTTAGCCAAAGCCTGATTTTTTATTGCCTTTTGGGGTATGTATTGTATTTCGAATTCTGATAATGTTAACGTCCAAAGGCCTACCCTTTGGTGTAAAATAGGGAGAGAGAACATATACTTAACCAAATTTACTCTAGAAATCAAATAAATGGTTACGGGTCGTAAATAAGCCCTTAATTTCGTACACATGAAATACAATGTAAGACATAATTTTTCAATGGCAGAGTAATTACATTAACATTTTGTTAACCATCTACTCAAGTAGTAAATCGCCCTTTCTTCACCAAATTGGTCTTCTTACGCGACCATTCCAGCTATTGATTCTTGTTCAGTCGATATATACACTTTCATTGGTCGTTCTTGGATTGGTGACACCAACACTAGTGAACTTGATAAATATGTCTTTAGGCTTTCAAAAGCCTTTTGATGCTCTTCTTTCCAAACAAATTCATCCTGATTTTTCAGCTTTAAAAGTGGCGAAAAAGCTTTAGTTCGCCCTGCACAGTTAGAAATAAAGCGTCTTAAAAAATTTACTTAGCCTAGGAACCTTTGCAATTCTTTTTTATTGTTAGATGGTTTCGCCTCTAAAATGGCCTTCACTTTATTTTTATCAAGTTCAATTCCCCTTTTGTATACTAAGAAACCAAGGAAGTTTCCTATATTGACGCCAAATGCACATTTCAAGGGATTCAATTTTAGTTTATTAATTCATTCGCTCAAATGAACATCTTAATTGTTCAAAATGGTCCTCTTCTTTAATGGATTTGACCACTATATCATCTACATAAACCTCAACAAACTTACCTATCATATCATGAAAAATCAAGTTCATTGCCCTTTGATAAGTCGCTTCTGCATTTTTCAGGCCGAAAGGCATAACTACCCATTCAAAATATCCTAGAGATCCAGGGTACCTAAAGACAGTTTTGTGTATATCTTCCTCAGTTATATAAATTTGATTGTATCCTGAATACCCATCCATGAAGGAATATATTACGTGTTCGACCGTCGGGTCTTCTAAAGAATCTACCGTAGGCATTGGATATTCATCTTTGGGTGTGGCTATGTTTAGGTTCCTAAAGTCTATGCACACCCTTAATTTACCATTTTTTTCAGCACTGGCACGATATTGGATAACTACTCTACATATTTGCCTATTCTAATAAAGCCTGCTTTTAATAATCGCTCTATTTCTTTCTTAATCTCAGGAAGCACATTAGGAGCTAAACGCCTAGGAGGTTGCTTATGAGGTTTAAAATTTAGCTTGGTTGGCAATCTATGTTCCACCAAATCTCTATCTAAACCAAGCATATATTTATATTCCTAAGCAAAACAATCCTTATATTCCTTTAATAAAGCGCTTAATTTATCACTAACCTCTTGATCGAGTATCTGGCTGACGAATATTGGGCGATCTTCCCCTTCATTGCCAATATTCACTTTAATTAGAGGGTCTTGTGCTTGAGCGTATCTAGGCTTGGTGATCCTCATTACTTCATCGTCCATTTCCCTTATAGGCACTTCTTCTTCTAAACAATCCACCTTGTTGACTTCTCGGCCAATACTTTGTTCAATCTCGAACACTGCCAATTTGTCTCCCAATGCTTTCAAGGCTGCTTCTTCTTTCGTCTTGTCTTTACATTCTGTATTGAAAGCCATTGATTTGGCTTTGAAGGCCTGAACATCGGTCATTTGCCTTCGTTGCTTACAACTCATTTAAAACTCATTGATTACTTTTTTGCCAATTACTGGCTCTTCCAGGGCCACTTTGTTTGGCCTCATTTGACTGAACATTTCAGTGAGTGCATCTGCCGAAAACGACTCTTCGCTCTGTGCAACAATTTGAGTTTCTTCTCCATCTTGGACCACTCTGACAGGTCCGTAATTTTCTTCGTACATGAACCTTTCCATTGAGTTTGCTTCTGCGACAAAAGGTCTATAATCTGCCTACACCACTTCTGCTTCACCCTTGTCATTCCAGAAAACTAGGCATTGATAGAGCGATGAAGGTATGCAGCGACTTTCGTGTATCCAATCTCTTCCTAATAACACATTGTAACTAGTAGGACCGTCTATTACGAAGAAGACTATGGTTCTAGTAGTTGTCCCTACAGTTATGTCCAATGGCATAACCCCTTTAGCTGAAGTTGCTCCTCCATTGAAACTTGTAAGGATGACTTCTGTTGGAATCACATCACTTTCTCTCTTTACAAATTTCCTCATCATCCTAGATGGAATGGTGTTTATAGTTGCTCCATTATCGATAAGTACTTTCGCCACAGGTATACCGTTAACTAAAGCCTTAACGTACAATGATCTCAAGTGTTTAGTTAACTTCATGGCTGGTCTCTTAAAAATAACCTTTTCGGCAGCATCTATTTCCAGTTCCTGCTTGTTCTTTGTTGAATTATCCTTTTGTGATAAGTCAACGTGCAGTATGTTGCACTGAGCTTCCGCTTCCTGAATTTCATTTTTATTGTTTTCTAATGCTTCTCCTTCGGTTACCCAACCTGTGGGAGGAGGCATTATTCTTGGAGGTGATCCATACTTTTCAGAGCAAGATACTCTCTTTTTCCTCTTGGACGTCCCGTACAGCACGTAATAATCGAAAGAACGCCCAGATGGTTCCCCCAACAAGTCCACTTCACGAACTCCCTCTCGATGTAGTTGCTTCAAAAGAGTATTGTGCGATACTCCTCTCTTTCTTCTTTCTGCTTCCAGATCAATTTCCTCTTCGATGTCCGTCATACCATCATCGTCTTCACCATTGTAGGCCCCTCTAAAAGTTTGGCCTTCTTCACATTCCAGCACACTTGCTTTTTCCTCATTATCCTCCCTTTCTTCTTCTTCTTTCTCTTTGTTCTTGAACTCATTGGCTAGTAAATAGTTATTAGCCTTGACATGAGGTAACGTACCGAATTGAATAGTAAGGGGCTGATCTGGATCTTCTCCATCCCTTATGACTCGCTCAAACTTCGATCTCCCAGAAGAATTCTCTGGCAATTCTTCCATCGATTCACCTGTACCAGTTTCCTCACTGTCTTCGAGAACATTTTGATTGGCCACCTCGAGTAGTTTAGGCGCCTTAGGACATGACACTCCCTGTTGTTGCCTCATCATTCATCCATAATTTCGTTGAAAACGCCTTTGTTGGGTTCTAGTTATCTCGTTGAAGGGTATCACCCTTCCTGCATTATATTGGAACGAATGCCATACATTTGGTTGGCGAGGTTGCGGCCTGAATGTTCTCCCATTATTTATTGACTTGAACTGCCTCTCAAAAGGCGGTCCCCTATCGAATGATGTACATCACCCTCTACCAGACTGAGTGTTTGGGAAAAAATTAGGGCGATGGTGATGCTGCCATATCTTTAGCTTCTCTGTATTTGCACTCACTTCTATTTTACATCTTGCACACAGGACATCTTCATCCTTTTTAGGCTCTTTCCCCTTGATACGTTCAAAGACGCTGGGGTGTGGCCCAGGGTCCTCTTCTCCGTCATCTATAACCAACTTGAATTTTGGCAACTTGTTTTTGAATCCAGCCGTCACCATGTTCACCCCAAGTGGTTGTGGAAAAGGGTTTTCATCCACTGCCATCTTCTTCTTATCCTTGAACGTAATTCATCCTGATTCAATGGCGTCCTGTAACACATAGCGAAAAACCAAACAGTTGTTAGTCAAATGCAACCATGCATTATGCCACTTACAATATTTTTTACCCTTGATTTGTTTAGGGCTTGGCAACTTATGTTTATCGCTCAGCTTTATCTGCTTATCCTTATATAGTTTATCAAATATAAGGACAGCTTTGGTTATATCGAACGAGAATGTTCTAGCCTTTTTGTTTTCATCTTTTATAGGCTCATCCTTGCCCAACGATCTAGGCTTAGCCATTATAGGACAAGTATACGCGTCTCCTTTGATTAATTCGGCCAAACACATTTCGATTTGATCGTAATACTCGTCATTAATGGTATGAACATCAAAATTTGGGTCTCTATAATAAGTCTCCTTGCTAGAATTTTTCATTTGCTCTTCTTCTCTTATTAATCGTTCATACCTAATCACGTTTGCGCTCAATTGGAAAAGATCAGGAAATTTCTATCTTGGAATTTCTTTTTCAAATCAAAGTTTAGACAACTTTGAGCGATTTTGACAAACTCCTTTTCGGGCAAAGGTACAAAATATTTACTGAAGGAAACCTTCTGCCCATTCGTTTGGCATTTGACGTAGATTCGCTAAATCGACCAAAGTAACTTCAGATTCAGTCTTATAAAACTGCGCATGGTACAACTACTCCAATTGTTGCCATATTTGAATAGAGTTCGCTGGCAAATTGATGAACCAAGAGAAAGCTAGTCCTGTTAATGAACTAAGGAACAATCTCATTTTATGGTAGTCGATTACTTCACCACTTTGCAGTGTGAATCGCCCTATGTGTTCTAGAGTAGACACATCTCCTAAACCGGTAAATAATGAGAATTCTAGCACTTTATACCCTCTAGGCCATGGATATGCTTGGTCTACCCAATCAGGATATGGCTTTGTGTAAGTCGGCCTAATGACAGGACGTACCCCAAAAGACATTTGATCCTGTACTATTTCCATAATTTGATTTCTCAACATGACGTTGAGGTCATATGGAATTCCTACAGGTTGGTTGATCGGTTGATTTGCCTGAGGCCTGATGTTTGGTCCTTGGTTGGCAACAAAGTTGCCATGATTTGAGTCATTATTACCATTAGCCTGAATATTTATTCCATCATTGACATGTGGGGTATTCTGTCCATTATTTAGGACATTGTCTCTTATATTTAGGTTACCCCCAAGTTAGATGTACCATTATCACTATTCTGATTTTGCATTACACCATCCCTCTGGTTTGAAGTAGGTGGACCAAAAGGTGGTTCTATCCCCTGATTTGGACTTATGACTGGGGAATTATGTCCCACGATTGTCCTAGTTTGAAAGTGATTTGCAATATGCACAACTAGCTGACAAATTTGGCCTACTAACTTAGTCATTATTTCATTTAATGTATTCAGTTGTTTGGCCATGTTGTCATAATGTGCATTCTCATTCTGGGTAAATTTTTCCATATTATGAACATTTCGTAGATTTACGTGTTCAACGACATCCTGTGTGAGTTCTCCAAGCAATGCACGCATGGTTCGAGGACTCAACTCTGTCATTGGTTCGTAATGACTGTGACTGCTCTGACTCTGTCCCTCTGTTCGTTGAGAGCTTTGTTGCTCCTCATATCGCTCGATCACAGACTGAACTCATCCCTGATTTGTTGCTTCCTTATCAGATTTGTGAGCATATTGTTTTACCTTTTGTATCTTCAACACCGAACACCAATGTTCCACTGGGCATGCCAAATTGTTTCGCGTGGGTAGTCGCTAACAATTAAAAAAGGGATCAGAAGATTGTGTAAGGAACAGACCTCTTGAGACGAAGTCCCAAAAAGGGGTGTTTTATTGGCAATGATTTACAATTGGAAATAAACATAATGCCTCAAAGGGACGCAAGCACACGAGTACTAAAAGAAGTATTTAAATCTAAGCTAAGAAATTAAAATTACATATTCTCTATTTGAGAGTGTTTGATTCGGGGTCCTTTTCTCTATGTCTTCTCTTCCTTTTATATTCCCTTGATGATTTCTTCGTGACAAACCACTTGGAAACTGCTTGATTGCTGTATAACTACTCACTTTCTTTATGGTGGCTAACTTGTTGTAGAACTACCGTTTCTAACTGTTGTCATTATTCTTTGTCGTTCAACCGCCTTCAACTGGACTCCTTGAATCGTTGAATGTGATAAGATCACTCAATAACTGCTTCAATAACTGCTATTTTGGATAACCATAATGTTTTATGCTTGCTAAGATCATGGGCGATTCGAAGGTTTGGGCAAGAACGGGGTCATCGCTCTGGGCGATCATAAGGTACTCCATTCGCTCAGATTCTGGGCGTCTTGCAAGTTTGGACGATGATGTTATCGTGTTCGTGGGCTTCCACCGCATTCATCAATAATCATGTTTGGACCTTTATCCTGGATTCCCCGATTGGGTTTCACTCTTTGGGCTATTTGATTTGAGCTGCACTTTTAGTATGTTAACACCATCGATGAAAGCAAGCTTATTTTTGGCATAAGGGCCATATGCATTGAGCGTTTCCAAGCGGCATAGTTATCGTCGGTGAGGAGGTCGGCACTAAGATAGTTCTAGGATTGTCAGCAAGTATGGAGAAGTGAGGTCAATGACCAATTAGAAAGGGGTTTAGGTAGTGGTCATGGTGAAAGAATGAGAGAATTATGCTATTGGAAGAAGATTTTTGCTCTTGAATGAGAAAAACGGGTAATCGCTCTGATACCATAATACGAAAGGGAAGAGAAATTGGAAAGAATAATTGTTATTGATTTCATTATGTTTACACTATATGTTACATATTTGTAGCTTTTTCTAGTAAACCTATACATGGAATGAGTATAAACTATAAATGGAGGAGAATAAATGTATACAAAGAAAATAATAATCTTGATTTTGCGTGCATTGGATAATAAATAGTAACAAATATATTTAAAATTATACTTTATCTTGCTCATGTTAGGTTATTTCCTTTCTACGTGGAGGGAACCCACGTTTAGGACTTTTACTATACCCCAAAGTTCATTAAGATTTTAATCTTAATGGTGAGTTTAAATACAACCAATAAAAAACAAAAAAACAAAAAAAAGACTCAAGAACATTGGTTTGTACTCGTGAATAATAATTGCCGATTTGTTTGTATATTCTCCCTATTTCATGTTGTACTATTGGAATTTTCATTATCTTAATGAAATACGCATTGTAACATTAGTTGTGACCAAAGAAGACTTTGTGTAGGCATTATTTGTTTGATATTGAAGATTTTGACTGTACTAGGTTACATGATTTTTATATTCTAGCACCGGGCAAGTTTTTTTTCCATGTAACAAAAATAATGAGACTGATTATCTTTAGATTATTTTCAGCACATACAATTGTAGAAAGCGTGCATTACTTAATTGATTCTAAGGAGAAGAATTATTCCGAAGTGTGTCTGTTTGTTGTTATCTCTCTTAACAACTTGGTGACACCAATTCGGTGCTTAGATTCAATATTCACGCAATCGAGCCCAATAAGTTTTATGTTTATGTTTGTTTCGTTGTACAACATCCAAACTAACATTTAACCATGTCGACACGATAAGTTGGTCATCTTCTGAAGTAAAAATGCCACCTGTGATCTTTTAGAGTTGGATTCTAGTGATGTAGATTATTTAAGTTGTTGAGTATTCAAAAAGATTGATTATCAGAGTTCGGGGTTTCGGTTGAAAGTTGGGATTTCCATTGGACTCAATATGCTGATCTTGATCACTAGTGTTTTGAAAGTCCATGTTTCACAAAAACAAATTGGAATTTGCTATTTATAAATTGAATTTGTACATCCTGCTTCACACATGTATGATTATCAAAAGTCGGATGGAAAAGTAATTTTTTTTTTGAACCGTCAAATCACAATTTACCATGCGAATGAATGTAAACAAGGATGTACACAATGTGTACACCAAGCATGATTGAAAGAAAGTAGATCAAATTCTACTGTGAATGATAGAGAGACTTCATGTAAAATTGGAATTGAATAAAATTTTTTTTTTTTTAAATTGTTTGTAAAAATCAAAGAGAGGCATGCACAAATGACTGAATATAATAAAGCATGAATTTGACTCTCTATATAAGTAGAATTAAATTCACTCTTTATTTTAAGTTTTGAGATAAAGGATTTGTTGGGCACCTCATAAAGATGTTTGACTCTAGAGAATGAGACTAATAAAGAGCCTCTTTCAAATCTTAAAGCATCAAGAAATTTTGTATATATATATATATATAAAGGCATCTTCTGTATAGAGATTATCTTTAAATTTAGACAATAAAATTTTTTATACACTCTAATAATATTCGATATTTTAGCTCTTCATTTTATATTTCAAGGAATGTTTACTAATTTTTCCTCATACTTTTATTTAACATATTTTTTTAACTTATTGACATAGCAAGCGGTGGATCGAGGTGTAAATGGACAACTAGCCTAATCAAAATCACAAGAGGCAGAGAGCTTAAAGTTGCATATGGATAAGAAGAAGAGACCATAACCAGGAGCGATCTTTAAGTAGCGGAGGGCACGAGTTGCAAGTTGATGAGGTGTAAGATGAGCATGCATGAACTGACTGAGAACATTGACAGCAAATGTGAGATCTGGTTGAGAAACAGTAAGTAGATCAATCGACCAATTAATCTTCGATATGAACAAAGATCGGTCAAGACTCAAAAGGTCATTATTCGAGTCGATGAATTTTAAATGTTGCTCCTTAGGAACATAAGCAGGGTGGGATCATAGTTGACCGGAGTCTGAGAGAATATCCAAAGTATATTTTCACTAATTGATGAAGATGTTAGTAGGGAAACGAGAGACCTCAATTCCAAGAAAATAATTGAGATCACTAAGGTCTTTAATCTACAATGTACAAGCAAGATGAGATCTGATAGAAGAGATGGCAAAGAAATCATTCCCAGCCACCAAAATGCCATTGATGTACATAAAAACAACTGTAAAAATCATGCCTTGGATTTTGTGGGAAAGACAATGATCAATGGAGGATTGGCCAACACCTGCAAGAATGAGAGTGTGAGATAATTTCGAGTACTATTATTAAGATGCTTGTTTGAGACCATAGAGAGACTTGTGAAGATGACATACGTGCCTCCCCCTGATAATAATACCCTAGTGGGGGTCTCATGTATACTTCCTCATCAAGATCACCATAGAGGAAAGCATTTTGAACAACCAACTGGTGTATGATCCAATGTTTAGCTGCAACTATAGTAAGAAAACAACAGACAACGACAAGTTTAGCCACAGATGTAAAAGTATCATGATAATCAAGACCTACCAAAGTGAAACCCTTTGGCAACTAAACGAGCCTTATGGCATTCAATGGAAGAATCCGCACACAATTTTTGTTTTGTAGCCTCATTCATAACCAATAGCCTTCTTACCAAGAGGAAGGGTTTCAAAGGTCCATGTTTGGTTAGCCTCCAAGATTTGAATTTCTGAAGCTATTGCCTGTTGCTAATGGGGCTCAAGGATAGCTTGAGAATATAGAAGATGATCCTTGATGTTTTTTGAGATAGAAGATAGAAAAGCAAAATGTTTTGAATAAAAGAAACAATAAGAGAGAAAATTGGGTAAAGAATGAAATGAAGAAACGATAAGAGAGAAAATTGGGTAAAGAATCAACCGTATTTGAGAAAGACTGAGAAGAAGGTATCGAACATGTGGTCTCTATTGGTAAGTTTGAACAAATATAATCTTGAAGGTGTGTGGGACAAATGATGGTACGACGATGTCTCTATAATGTACGTGTGGATGGGATAGTGTCTAAGGGATTTTTCGAGGGATCTGTAGGAAGGCTTGGTTCTATGTTGATGGAAAATGAGGGAGCATATCAAGGAAGTGTTGGTTCTCAGTTGGGAAAGGAGACGATGATGTTCCAGAGTGTGATGTGAAAGTAGCAAAATGGAAAACAGATTCCACAAAGTGTAATCACGAGAAAGAAAAATAGTTTTGTGTTCAGATCATAAACATAGTAAATGTGCAAGATTTGAGTGAGAAAGATGCAAGGTGTCATTTAAGATGAGAATTTTTCACAATGGATTTTCAAAGTTTGTGCATAACAAAGGCATCCAATCACACGAAGATGATCATATGTGGGGCCCTTTTAAAAAAAGAGCTCATAGGGCGTTTTGTGTGTGAGAGAGAGAGAGAGGGGAAGATGGGTGTTATTGATTAAATAAGTAGCAACGAGTATGCATTTGCCCCAAAAGGAAATAGGTAAATGGTCATGAAAATGAAGACTCTAAGCCACTTTTAAGAAATGGCAATGTCAATGTTTCCGTTTAGCCGCAACATTTTGTTATGGTGTTAAAGCACAAGTTTGTTCATGAATGATACAAGGATCGAGAAAAAAAAAATAATTTGTATGCAATGGGAAAGAAATTCTTGATCATTATCAAACGAACACCTTTGACAGAACAATTAAATTGTGTGTTGACCATTTTAATAAAGGTGGTCAGACGAGAAAATGTGTCAGATTTAAAACGCATTAGGTATACCTAAATAACACGAGCAAAATCATCAACAATAATGAGAAAATAATGTGTATTAGATGTAGATGGTGTAAAATAGCCACCCAAATATCACAATAAACACAATGAAATATGGAATCACTTTTATTCTTGGCTAATTTAAAAGGAAGACGAGTATGATTGCCTCGAATACAACTATCACACGAATCATATCCGAAGTACATAAAAATTTTGGAATTCAAGAAATGGAAGGATGACCTTAGTGGAGATGCCATAAGATTGAGGTTGTTTTAGCTTTGGAGCCGATTCGTAGTGCAACTGGAGGAAAAAGTTTGAGATGGTAGAGACCATCACGTTCTTCAACCATTCCAATCAACCTCCTCATGTATTGGTCCTGAAAGTTGCAATACAACTGGATGTTTTAATAAGCTAGCTAACAGAGATTTAATTATAATTAAATTGAGGAACAAAAAGCACATGAAAAAGTGATAACTGTGAAGAAAGGCGAATATGGCCCATATGAGTAACTTGGGCAGTGGCAACTGTAAGTAGAGTTTAAGGATTGTGAGTGAGGAGAAACATTAGTAGCAATGTATAAATTGGCGATAGAGGATATATGGACCGAAGCCCTAGTGTCTATAATCCATGGTAGTTTAGTTTTAGAGGTTAAGGGAAAGACACAAGAGAAGCTATTGGAGCTGTGCTGAAGAAGGTCCATCAATTGTCAATAATTTTCGTCGGAGAGGCCAAGAATCACATTTGAGGTTAGAGATGCTTGAACATCAAATACCATATTTGTCGTTGGCGATTGCTTGTTTGTCATGGTCAAAGTGACTATTTTGGCTTGTTGGTGTTCCAGTGAGTGGGTACTCAATAATCGCGAAAGCATGTAGCCTCAAGATGTCTATACTTGCCACATTTTGTGCACTTTTTAGTGCTGCAGGGACGAGATCCATGGTAGCCCAGGTTATGGCTATTGGTTTCTTCTATAGTGTGGGCATCAAAAGAATTTAAAGAAGTCGTACGGTTTCTTCCTGATGGATGGTGACATAGGCTCGAGCAATGGTGGGAAGAAGATATATGGCAAGGATCTGACTTCGAATGTTAAGGAAGGAACCGTTGAGACCCATAAGGAATTGGAATAGTCATTCGGTGTTGACGGTGGTTTCGGCTTTCTTTTTAGCTTTACAGGTGCACAGATTTGGTTCAGCAAGAGCAATGAGCTCATCCCAAAAGCCCTTGATGGAGTTGTAGTATGTGGTGTTGGATATGGTGCCTGGTTTGAGATTTCCAAGGTTACGGTGGAGGTGATAGAGGCGGGGATGATTACTTTGACAGAAACAGTTGTCCAAATCAATCCAAACGTTAGATGATTTTGGACAATAGATTAAGCTTTGGAATAGAAGTATATCAATCGAATTGAAGAGCCAAGAGAGGACAATATCATTGCAACAATCCTATAGTGTAGCAATTGAAGAATCAAATGATTTTTCTAGAGAACCATCGATGAAAGCGAGCTTATTTTTGGCATAAGGGCCATATGCATTGAGCGTTTCCAAACGGCATAGTTATCGTCGATGAGGAGGTCGAGCACTAAGATAGTTCCGGGATTGTCAGCAAGTATGGAGAAGTGAGGTCAATGACCAATTAGAAAGGGGTTTAGGTAATGGTCATGGTGAAAGAATGAGAGAATTATGCTATTGGAAGAAGATTTTTGCTCTCAGAAAAATGGGTAATGCTAATTGAGAATTTTTTTGTTGGAGGATGGGTGTTGGCGGAAGTTTTGATCGTACCGCTCTGATACCATAATACGAAAGGGAAGAGAAATTGGAAAGAATAATTGTTATTGATTTCATTATGTTTACACTAATATGGTACATATTTGTAGCTCATGGAAATAATCTATACATGGAATGAGTATAAATTATAAATGGAGGAGAATAAATGTATACAAAGAAAATAATAATCTTGATTTTGTGTGCATTGGATAATAAATAGTGACAAATATATTTAAAATTATACTTTATCTTGCTCATGTTGGGTTATTGGGAAGCCCACGTTTTGGACTTTTACTATACCCCAAAGTTCATTAGGATTTTAATCTTAATGGTGAGTTTAAGTACCAAAAAAAAAAA
>NW_019263747.1:15576-22040 GCF_002742605.1 Olea europaea var. sylvestris | reverse complement strand
AAATGAATTCTCCAAAACAGTACACATGTAAACGTGTAGACCAAAGTTTTATACATAGAAAACCTGATAAAGGCAGATGGTCTTTCACGTGCGGTTTTGTCTTACTATTTTCCTTTCTTTAGCGCAGGCTTTATTAACTTTTGTGGCCAGCCTGCCCATTGCCAGTGCACGTGCAGGCCCAAACCTTATTTTTTTACTGTCTGTTTTTGGGCTTAGAAGTAGGCCCACATATGTCCTAAGCCAACTTTCCTTTGTTGAATCAAAGAACATAAGTTGAATTTTCTTAATTTTAGATTATAAACATTAACTAGATAAGTTGTTTACTTTTGTTCGGACTTGTATTTATGTAGGCTTGTCTTGAAATATCTATATTTAAGGTTGACATGTTATTCTTATATAGAATTGAACTCAAAATAATGAGAAAAGAAAATCGAGAATTTAGAAAGGGGTAAAGGGTACGTTAAAACGTGTACATAAACTAACGATGGTTAAGTAAATAATGTGTATACTATACTAGAATAATTTCATCATATATCCAATCTAACCCTAACATAACTTTGCCTAAATCTTCTTGCAACTTAGGAATATTTTTGTTTAGCTTTGGAATAATTTAGAATCAACAAAACCTACTTTTCTTGTTAAGGTGGGTGCAAAAGTTGGATGGTATGATGTGTCTTATCATGTCTATTTTTGACTTATGAGATTCCTAATGGGACCTTTACATGATTCAATAAAACTTTATCATATACTATATACGACTAAACAGTATAATGAATAAGTTTTAATTTTTCTTTTAATTTATCTATACTAACTAGTTGATCTTATCGAACGGTCTTATCATTTCCTTTGATGCCTACATGTAGCACAATGTTCTTATAATAAATCCTTCTCTTCGAAAAAAAAGGGTGCATGGAAACGAATTGCGACCATGTAATGCAAGATTGCATTAATTTGAGTTTTTAGTATGGTAATAGAATTATATTTCGGGGTCGGAAATTTAAAATCAATTAGATGAATCACTTTTGTCCGTTTTCTCAATTCAAGTCTACTTCAAGTCGATGAAGAGTTTGGTCGTGTTCAATGCCCAATGTAATCTTTTTCTCCTACATAGTGCTCTTTTGCTTTTTCTCCATTCCAAAGGATTGAAGTTCCCATTTCTCCTTTGACAATTGTTATAGTGAACCTTTTTATGTTGTGCCTCAATTTTCTTGTAGACAACATCATAAAAGTTCACTTTGTTACAAAGACTTTTGGTGTTTACTCTTTTCCTAAAGATGTCACTTTTGAACTTCTCTTTGTTGGGAACCTAAAAATAGGGAGACAATTTTACATTATTGCTACACATTTTATCAATTATAAATAGTGTTTAGTACAATGTCACATGAATCAGGTGATAATATATATATTGATTTTTTGACAATTAGCAACATCCTGAGAAGCAAAATGGGAATTATTTATCCTTCAATCCAAAGAAACAAATACCAATCATGTCATCAAAACGTTCCATTTTTTCGCCTTTTTATTTTTTAATATGTTGTTGTGATGCTCATAAAGTGAGATTTGGAGTTCATTGCGACGCTCAACGAAAGGTAGTTTCTCTTTATCTAAACGTCTAAATAAAGAGTCTTTTTTATGTCGGCATATCCGGTATCATCATTGATGGAGTCACAGTAGAAGTAGTTGGGACAACTTCCCCAGCTGAATNGAGTCTTTTTTATGTCGGCATATCCGGTATCATCATTGATGGAGTCACAGTAGAAGTAGTTGGGACAACTTCCCCAGCTGAATTCTTCTTAGAAAAAAAATTGTAATCCATGTGAACAATTGTGAATTCAAATTAGGCAAAGTGGTTATAAAGTGTGGAAAGTTATGAGTTTGTATGCAAGTTATTTTATTAGAAGATTGTGAGATTGAAAATGAGTTCTAAAAAATGTGTGTCAAACAGGACATAAACTCTTATTTTTATCAAACTTCTTTGTTTTCGTCTCCCAAAAAATCACAAGGAGTTTAGAACTTAGTTCTCCATTTTCCCCCCCATTCGCTTTTCTTGGATTTGATTGAGTATTGAGGAGTCAAGGCATTTAGGTCAAAATGCCAAATGAATGTATTGAATAATCATTCTATGATGAAAATAGATTGAATAACCGCAATGAATAGTGAAGGTATAGTAATGCTATGAATGACCTAGTATCGAATACTGGTTATAATATCAACAAAAGAATGTTCTTGTGTGCTTCCGATTGCAAATTAAGAAGTCTCTATCAACAAGATAAAAGAGTTAATTCTTCCTTTCGTGAAGCAGTATATTGATAAAGAAAGTTTTTTCAGAAATCAAAATAGCGATTATGTTCAAAAAATAAAAGACTTTGGCATGTGTCAAAAAAATATTGTGACATTTCATTTCTGACAATGTTTTCGAATCGATTATTTTTTACGTATCAAAATAGATCTCTACATTCTTTTTGAGGATAGTAGGGAAAAATTATGGCCACTTCATTTTATACATATCATACATTTTTAAAAACATCTTCAACTTTATTTATACACTTATACCTTGTCTTTTACCATTTTCGAGTTCTTACATTATTTCTAAGTATTACATCTTTTACGATAAACCTCTCCAAGCATGATTTATCATAGACGGTGCTCTCTTTGAAACTCAAACTTGCAATGACTTCCATATAATTGACACTTCAACCACTAAATCATTCCTTTGTCTCACAAATTTGATTTTCTAAGAAAGCACCCAATAAATAATACTTGATGACATTTCACCGATGGGACGAACTTATACTTGTGGAAATCTAACTCGATTTATTATAAGCCTATAACTATAGTCCATTCTCATTTTTGTCGGAATATATTCATTATTTTTGCATCAAAAATCAAATCACAAGCTTTGGACGAAAAATGATTAGTTCTCCCTTAATCAATTAGCATATAGCGTCGATTGCATGAATCATTTTTCAACACTCTGTCTAGTCCATACACTTACCATGAACCTAGAGAAGAATTCAATACAAGAAAATGCTTAATTTCTTGAATCTACACAAGCAATCCACTAGCAATGGCTTTGTTCATTCTGAGACTTGTAGTTCCATACACTGGCAAATCTTCTTCATATGATCTGTTTCCAACCCTGCCAATACTCTCAAGCTCAAAAAGATCAGAACTTGCACAACTCTTATCATCCACATCACTATCATCTTCATATGACTCTCTGAATTCTTGTTTTCGAAAATTCTTCCCTGAGAAATCCCGAAAACTATCGATGTTTTTCTTGATGAAGCTGCTGCCAACATTATCTCCTGCAGTATTACTGCTGACAGAGGAAAATTGGACAGACTTTGTGGGTTTATTGGCTCTTAATGACATTGTTCTGCTTAAGCAAGATCTTGAAGCCAATGAGCATGTTGTTGCGTCCTTCATTGATTTAGATTTTCTCACTGAATTGGATTCCTCCATGCCCTTATTTTTCTTCAGATTTCTTGGACTGAAAATGGAATTGAAGAAGTTGGCAATTTTAGCACCTGGTGAATAGGAATCTTTCACCTTCTTCGTGTCTCGAAAAATCTTAGATTTTGCTCTGGTGAAGCCTCCTTTCTGTTCCGTCTCCAATGGTGAAATCTTGCACGGCATTTCAAGAATGAGATTTCGACGTTGATTCAGTTTCTGCCCCGTAGAAATTGACTTTGATGACTCGGTTTCAGAGGGTGAAAACATGCTTGAGTCTGTTGACGAGCCTGAATTTGACGCAACGTGTATTGGATTGATTCTGCTGTAGTTTTCAATCCATTTTTCGATCATGATTGCTCGTCTAACGCTCTCGATTCCTTCTTCGACTCGGGTAACATTGTTTCTTTCGTGAACCACAAAGTCTCCCACTTCTTCTTGTTCTTTTAGGCCTACAGAATCATCAATGGAATGATAAATGGCGTCGAGAAGAGACGACGCAAACGACTGCTGCTTAAGCCGAGGCTGATGCTTCTGTGCTTCCCACATATCCATTTCTGTTTTAAGGATTAAATGCAGACAGAAAAACAGTCTTATGTTGCAAAAAGGGAGAAAACCTTGGGAATTTTAAAGGTTTCCTCCTTGTTTTGATTCACTACTGAAATTTTGATGCTCGGATAGCATTTAAATGAATACTCTGCCCTGTTTGCTGGATATTATTTTTTTTTCGAAAAAATATTGTTTTGAATAGTGAAATTTTTTGAGAATGTGTGGTCAAAAAATTGAGAAAAAATTTAGGATTTCGTGTAGAATATCCATTGAGGGAATGTGATTGAAAATGAACGTATAAAAAAAAGAGTAGGGGCTATAACAGATTATAAAATGCCCGGATTTTAATGATATATCATATGATTAAAATGTCTCATGTATATCATAAGTGGGATATTTGGTATACTAAGCTTGATAAAAATTAAAATTTAGATTTTAATCTAATTCAAAGTTAACAATTAATTTTAACCACACATTTTATGAAGCCTATGCGCTTGTTTGGTAGGGATGTTAAGCCAATTAAAATCAAATTTTTAATTGTTATTTCACTATTCTAGCTGTCATTTTTGAATTCTTCACTCACAGGTAGAATCCACTTTATCTCTAACAGTCAAAAAATCAATTAAAAAAATCCTCACCAAACAAGATCTATAACTTTTTAACCACAAATCTTATCAAATTTTATCAAAATTTACTAAAAATTGAATTTAAAACCATATCAAACGAGTGAAATTAGATCGCACTTTTTGTCGATTGTACTGTACAGTAGTGTCCATTTTGTGTGCACGTGTGCCTCCGTGCGTAAGTGTTTTATAAAGGATTTTTTATTTTTTATTATTTTTGTTATTTTTTTTAAGTTACGCACGCGTGCCTGTGATTCAGACAGAGTGGCCATGAAAGTAGTGTTCAGTTTCCTTTAGTTTGCTGTCTGTTTGAAGGTACTATTTTATTTTCCTCTTCGAGTCTTTGATTGCTCAGTTTTCAAATGCTTTCAGATTAAATTTAAAACCCACGTGCTTTCATTGACATTTCTTGTTTACTGACACCGATTTGGTTTGGCAAATAATTGAAGATCAAAAGGCCATTTTCTCCCATTTAAAAATTAAGGGCTTCAATGACATGACAACAAAATCGCTAATTTTTCAAATAATTGGTAGTGAAAGATGAAAAATAATGCTAAAAGTTTAGTAACGGCTAGAAAGCAACTTTGGAAGTATATAAACAAGAATATCGTAATCGAGCATATTACTCGAATTACTGCAGATGAAACAAAGGACATTGATTATCTATAACGAATATTCATTGGAGGATTTTTTATAGGGTGGGTTCAAAGAAAAGAAAGGATTTTTTGTACTCATGAAGCAAAGGACATTGATTATCTATGATGAATATTCATTGGAGGATTTTTTATAGGGTGGGTTCAAAGAAAAGAAAGGATTTTTTGTACTCATGAAGGAAATGATTTTTACATGGAAATGAAAGAATCTAGAGTGATTAATGAAGAAAATATTGCAGAATCAAAAGTGGTTTTCTTTTATCTTTATGTTCCCACTTATATCTAATTGATAATGAACCTGAATGGCCTTTCTAAGTCCAATTTCATAAATTATAGAGAATGGGGGGAAGAAGGCAGGAACGTGGTCGGTAGAGTAAAGTGGGCTTGCTACAAACAGAAAGGATTGGGTTTTTGCCAAAATAATAATAGTAATAATAATAAATAATAATAATAATTAAAGTTGAGAACCAAGTTGTAACATAGCAAAAAGTTTGGGAGCTCCAAATAAATTAACCTATAAGATCAGAAAGTTGAAGCAAATTGAGTATAGAAACAGTATAAGAAATTAAGAAATGACTTCTTACAAAACTTTGTTTTTCTGTATGGAAAACATTGAAAAAGGAACAAGCTTACATGCATGTAAGGGGCATTTATTGCATTTATTCTCCCTTTGTGCCTACCAAAAAGAAATTCTCAATTCTAACATCATAGCTAACTTAAATTAGTAAGAAGGATAATTGTGGTGGATCAGAAAGTTTGCAGCAAACTGAGTACAGAGACAGTATAAGGGCTGTCCTACATATATATAATGATTTACATATAGATGATGATGTGAGATATGACTAGGTCAGAATTTCTTTTAACAAAATAAAGAAAAAACTTTTTTCCTACTTTCTTTTTGACACATCATTTATATGTAAACCATCACATAACTCCATTATGTATAAATAACATTATTCAATATATATATATATATATATGGAAAATTCTACTTCTACATAATTATTGCACATAATGGTGTTCATAATGTGATGTGCCAATCATCCGGTTGTTGATGTGCAAGTATGAGATTTGAATTAAAGATTGAATCCAGTGTTACGTGTAATTGTGGACACCATTATGTAAACAATTATGTACATGTAACATTTCTCTCTCTCTCTCTCTCTCTCTCTCTCTCTCTCTCTCT
>NW_019263747.1:0-15529 GCF_002742605.1 Olea europaea var. sylvestris | reverse complement strand
TCGAATTCAGCCTTTGAACATCAACCAGCTGGTAAAGATCCCCTCGTCGTTGCTTCTGGAAAGGAAGGTATGTTCTACAACCACAAACCAACACACGTTGGGGTTGCAAGTCAGTAAGATGACAACCTTCATTGAATCCCAAGATGAATTCCGGAGGAGCCAATTTTTTTAGTAAGAAATAAAGTCTAAACAAGAATCCAACTGAAGTCTTGATGTCCCAAAGTAAATTGAAAATCCAAACATAGCAATCATAATCTAAAGGTTTTCCCTAATATACTAAATGACAATGTATATAGGAGAGACATCATTTATTGATGACTAACAGATTAAAGCTTTTTTCTGGACCTAATCAGGATTCTTTTTCAGGCTTCTAACGGATACAAAATTATTTCATAATATTCAATATCCACTTGGATTTAAATCGCAATAAAGTAAAATAGGGCTTTCAACAATGCATATTCAAACCCACATCCAACAAAGAAAAAGAGAAAATGTATGCAATTCATTCCTCGCTAGCAAAAATGGTGCAGTTAAATTTGAAATTTTCAGAAATCAGGCAAACGGCCACTCAAATCATATGATAAGTACAAAATCCAACATAAACATGGAGGTTCGGTGATGAAATAAGCGGACATGCATTCATATATGCCTAAATAGAGTAATTAAAATCCATCCATATGCAGGCTTGTTAGCATCTTACCTTCTCTGCTCGATCAGTGAATAATCTATCTCTGAAATAACTATCGCCTCGTCATGCTCTGTTGTCGCAATTACTTCTCCAAACTGAAACACCAAATTCCTTTAGGTGTTCAGCATCTATTTTCATGATAAAACTCCAGAAAGCAGAGGAAATTTATATACAACGAGGGATTCAACCAAACATGCCCAACACTGATGGTTTGATATTTCAAAATCACGGCAACAAATTGCAGCAAGATCTTCAACAAAAAAGTTAATGTAATATACTCACTGGTCCAACAAGAGTAGAATGTCCCCAAGCCACGTAACTAGAATTAGAATCTCTGGCAGGTGAGCAAGTCGCCACAAACAGCTGTCAAACAAGCATAGGCACCAGTTAAGTATACAAGTAAATGGAACATCTGTATTAACTCTCTCAAGTTCCAATTGACGAATAGATGTTATACAGCATGGAAAGTGCCATTTTGTTGCAACAGAGTTCACTTTCCCTTTGTTAGCTGAAGCATCTCCTAGATGCTTTATTCGTGTATAAAAAGAAAATTGCTAACAGCATATGAATAGGTTCAAGTTGATAAATGCTCATTAATTAGCCTAGCCTGAAAGGAGAAATGTATTTTTAACATTCCAGAAGATAAAGACTCGTACATTTGCAAAAGTAAAACTTGAAAATATAATTTACGGAGGCTCTTCTGTTCCTAACCTATTTTACAAATCGATGATAATGGTATTGTGGGCATATGGATAGTGAAGGTCTCCAAGCAAAACGAAGTCAAAATTCTTGTTTGAGAAAAAGACAAAAAATAAATAAATAATAATAATAATAATAATAATAATAA
Source organism: Olea europaea var. sylvestris (assembly GCF_002742605.1). Classification (NCBI taxonomy): domain Eukaryota; kingdom Viridiplantae; phylum Streptophyta; class Magnoliopsida; order Lamiales; family Oleaceae; genus Olea; species Olea europaea. The sequence goes on along the minus strand of NW_019263747.1, from coordinate 13,994 downwards.
TAATAATAAATAAATAAATGGAAGAAGAAGAAGAAGAAGCTATTTTTTGCTGGCTAAGGTCCAATTCAAAACATTAGTAATGATGAGAAGGGAAGGTTCCAGTACAACACTTATTGAAAGATATAAACAATGTTTCAGTTAAAATATCTAATATCAATAATATCTCAAAACCACCCTGCTCATAGGAAATAATGGGATCACCTGCCAATCTGCTGCCCTGCATTAAGAAGCACGCAAAAGTGTTAATATGAATAACCTCGTGTAAGATAAAACAAGAAAGTTATGCAAAGATTGTTTGTCATAAAAAAGAATTGGTGTGAAGCATCAAAACAAATTTTGACCAGATCAAATCTGTAAAGCTGCTATGCCTCCATGGAAGCAGCAGTGGAAGACCAGTAACCATTTAAAGATCTTATGGTTTGAACATAGAGGGATTGTTGCCACCACAATTTTACTATGCCATCAATTTTCATTTTTACGTTCTCAGGAAAATACTTCAGAGATTCGCAAATACACTTATTCCAGGAGAAATGTTCAGGCCATTTTATTGGTTCTATACAAGGTCAAACTGTTCGATGTTAAATATTTTATTTTGAAATAATTGAACTTTCTAGTGGCGGTACTGATTACATGGTATTCTTTAAATTGCACAAAATAAATGCAATTTCACTACCAGAAAAGTTGATTTGACTGGTCAACACTAGGATACCTGAATAATTCAATAACAGTAGGAGTAAGAAAAATATGAATCCTGTTACCATAGTAATGCCATGATTACAAGTTACAAGATCCCCATGAAAATGTCAAATGTTTAGTCCATCCAGCAAACAGTGATGTTATGTTAAAGTCAAAAGAGTGTTATGACTATATTAGTTTTGAGAGAGTTTATTTCCAAATAAAATTTGCACATTAACACACAGCATACGACCTAAACACCAACTCACAACCTCACACCAAAGATATAGAAAGACTAGAAAATCAAAAAGTAATCTGACATCACTTCCTCAGTATCACTTTTATTTAGTTAAAAACATAATATTTCTTGCATAGTTACATCACCAAGATAAGCTCAGAAAAGAAACGTGAGGAATCAACATTTTCCTAGGCCAGAGATTTTTGATAGATGCCAGTCAGTCATTCGATTACCTTGCTCTTTGCAACAACTCCCAGTGCAGAGGACCAGTAGTCATGTTAAAAGCCCCAGGGTAACAAAGCAATTGGGCACCTAATATTTAAATAAGAACAGAACTTTTAGAAACATCAACCGCATGAGAATAATAGTAGTTTCTGTAAGTATTTAACGGAGTTAAAACCATAGATAATTTTTGCAAACTAATATGTTGACTCTGAGACAGCCCTTTTTTTTTTTTTTTTTTGATAGATAATCAGATAATTTTATTACTTAAAAGAGAATACACTGGGGGTATACAATTACTCTAAGCCATTAAGGAACAACATGAAATTAGGCAACCCATCTACAGGATTTCTAGCCACAGCATTAAACCAAAAATACAAGGTAAAGTAAAATGTTTCTCTTATCTGCTCTCTTATCTTTGTTTGGTCTTCGAAGCAACAGTTGTTCCTTTCTCTCCACACGCACCATACAATGCAGCCCGAGATAAAGTATCAATGCTAGTTTGCTATCCTTATCACGAAGTTTTCTCCGCCATGCCCGTATCATGTCCTCTATACGACGAGGCATCACCCAATCCATAGATTGAGAACTAAGTATACTGTTCCAAATCCAACGTACACTATCACAATGAATGAACAAATTATCGATCGTCTCCCCATCCTTCTTGTACATATAACACCACTTAGTTACGTAGAAGCCTTTACGTCGAAGATTATCCACCATTGAGACATGTCCCCTCACAACTGTCCACAATAAGAATGCCACCCGAGGAGGCAATTTACACTGCCACACCAACTTTCAGGGGAATGAATTATTCACACATCCCATGAGAGAACAAAGTACGAGCGAGCGAACTGAAAAAATGTCATCCCGTGCTATCCTGCACCTGATGCAATCCCTCTCTCCAACCCGAATTTGTGCTTCATGTAAAAAGGTCATAAACAACGAATAATCTTCCAATTCCCAATCCTATAGATTCCTCCAAAAAGTAATATTTCAGCTATAACTCCCATTATGAATGTCTAAAAGATCACTCACCATAGCAGTGGTCACTGAGGCAATGCGATGCAAGGAAGGAAATCTCTCCTTCAGCGGTTGATCTCTGCACCAACAATCATCCCAAAATCTAATCTCATTACCATTTCCGACCACAAACTTCAGTTTGTCCAAAAAAGCACTCCACCCCCATCGGATATACCTCCACAAACTCATTTCATAAGAACCACGATCCTCAAATGTACACCATCCCCCCTCCGTCACACCATACTTCGCCCCAATTATTTCTCTCCAGAAGCTTTCCTTCTCCACTCCAAATCCCCACAACCACTTTCCTAATAAGGCCTTATTGAACAACACAAGGCTCCTCACCGCAAGACCCCCCATCCTCATCGGCAAACAAACAACTCCCCAATTGACTAAATGGAGTCTCCTCTCCTCCCCCAACCCTGCCCACAGAAATTTTCTTTGAAGTCCCTCTAATCTCTTTGACACTGCAACCGGAATGGGGAACAGTGACAAAAAGTAAGTAGGGAGATTGGAGAGAGTTGATTTAATGAGAGTAAGTATGCCTCCCTTAGAAAGGTACATACGCTTCCACCTTACTAACCTTCTCTCCATCCTTTCCACAATATCATTCCAAATATGGGTACTTTTAAATCGTGCCCCTAATGGGAGCCCTAGATATGATATCGGCAGCTGCGTAACCTTACAACCCAATATATCTGCCAGCTCCTCCACATTATCGACCTCCCTTACTGGAATAGCCTCAGACTTTCCCAAATTGATTTTTAAACCAGACACCGCTTCAAAGCATAGGAGCAGACGGCGCAAGTTCCTGAATTGTTCAACATCTGCATCGCATAAGATCAACGTGTTATCTGCAAATAACAGATGGGACACCTGCAATTGGTCAACCATAAAACCCCTTATCAAACCCGCTCTTACGACTCTTTCAATCATCCTACCGAAAGCCTCCATTACAATGACAAATAACAATGGGGACAATGGATCCCCTTGTCTCAAGCCTCTACTGCTTCGAAAATAACCCTCAGGTGTTCCATTAACCAAAACTGAGTATGAAACATTAGAATTACAGAATTGAATCAATTTACACCATTTATCCCCAAAGCCACAGCGCCTAAGCATATACAACAGGAATCCCCAATTTACATGATCGTAAGCCTTTTGAATATCTAGCTTACAAAGCATCCCTGGGGCCCTTAGACGCATTCTTGAATTTATGCATTCATTCGCTATAAGCACAGAGTTCAAAATCTGACGCCATTTTACAAATGCATTCTGAAACTTGGACACTACTTTTCCAAGCACCTTCTTTAATCTGTTTGCAAGGACCTTCGCAATAATCTTATACACCCCACTGACAAGGTTAATGGGGCGAAAGTCCTTAATATCAGTCGCTCCCGGTTTCTTAAGGATGAACACAATAAATGTAGCGTTAGAACTTCTCTAGAATCTGCCACGTTCAAAAAAATAAGATAAAGTATTCACAATGTCCGGTCGAACCACATCCCAACACGCCTTGTAGAATGAGAACGAGAAACCGTCTGGTCCCAGAGCCTTATCATCGTTCATGCTGAACACTACCTCCTTAATTTCATCCTCCCCAAATGGTCTCTCCATCCATTGGGCATCATCCTTCGTAATAGTAGAAAAGTGCAATCCCTCCAATTCTGGCCTCCATTCAAATTGCTCCCAATAGAGGTTCTGATAAAAATTCACCAGTTGGCTTCCAATTTCCTGTGATTCCTCATAAGTAACCCCGTCCACCTCCAAAACTGTGATGGAGTTGTTCCTCCTATTAGAATTGGCGACCCTGTGGAAGAACTTAATACATTTATCCCCCTCTTTCAACCAAGTAACTCTAGATTTCTGTTGCCAAGTAATCTTCTCCATCTCTACCAACCTCTCCATCTCTTCCTTTAATACTCTATGTCTCTCCTTCTCCTCCCCAGCCAACCCTTGACTCTCTTCTTGCCTATCCAACTCCTCTATCTCTGACAAACACTGATTTTTACCACAGTTAACATTGCCCACAACTTCCTCATTCCATTTCTTTAAGTCCCCTTTCAACGCCTTTAGCTTCTGATCCAATACAAAACAGAGAGACCCACTGACTTCATAGAAAGTCACCACGTCTGTACTCGCCCCCTAAAACCTTCTACTTTTAACCACATCTTTTCAAACCTAAAAGATCTTCTTCCACCACCCCTCCTATTCCCCGATAACATAATAGGAAAATGATCCGAGTACACCCTCCCCAATCTTCTCTGAGTGACATCTGAATATTTGGACTCCCACTCCCCACAAATCAAGAACCTATCAATACGAGACAAGACGGGGCGGTCCCGATTAGATGACCAAGTAAAATCTCCCCCAATCATGGGTAAATCCACTAACAAATTCTCCCTGATAAAATCTGAGAACTCCTCCATTGCCCTAGTTAGTCTCCCACCACTCGACCTCTCCGAAGGAAATCAAATCACATTGAAATCACCCCCAATACATGTAAGGAGATTCCACCAAGCCCTCATTCCAACCACTTCATCCCACAAAAGATAAATACCAAAGATAAATACCAAAGAAATTCACCTCTTTGGGGATGGGTTCTTTGGGCAGGGTTTGGGGGAGAGAGAAAGAGCTTTGTTTGAAGAGAGTAAGGGTTTAATTTTAGAAAGAGAAAGGATAAGTACAAAAAGATGAGAAATGTCTATGTTGATGCATATCCTAGTATATTTCAACTAGGAAAAAAAGGAAGAAGAAGAGCTTAGTTTAGACTTTAGAGAGAGGGAAGAGTTTGGTTCTGCAAATCCCAGCGTTACGAATGAGAAAAGAAAGCCAAAGACAACTTTTTTGGCTAATAAGATGTCTATTTCTCCTACCACAAAAGCTGTAGAGGCTAATTTTATAGCCACATATCTAACTACTAAATCTCAATAAATGAAAATTATTGCATATGAGAAAACATAAACATTATGGAATTTATTTATTCACAAGTGATCTTCATCATCCTCACGTGCAAGTCGAATTTATTTTTTCAACAACTGCATGACATGCAAACTTTTTATAAATGGTAAAAGAGATTTAATTCAAGGGTAGCTTGTTGAACCACCTTATCTAAACATTTAAGATATCTTCAACATGTTGAAATTTATGAGATTTCAGTGGGCTTCAGCCAATCTAATGCTCCAAATTGATTGTTCCATGGTAGGAAGAATTATGAAAGAATTTTTCAAGTTCGGTATTCCATCACCAACCTACATCGCAGTGTTGTTCTTCGTCCCCTCTTATCTTCTCTTCAGTATCCATATATAAGAACATATTTAACTATTCTTTTAGCAATTAAAAACGGTCTAGTTTCAATGGTCAAAACAGCTCCATGCCTCCATCTGAAATCATAGGGCTTTCTTTGGATATTAATTTTGATCAGCTCAGTCTCTACTAACAATGTTGTTTGGGTGAAACCTTTCAGATTCTGAAGATTATTATTAGGAAACTCAAACAAAAAGGTATTGATCAATTTAAAGCGCAGTTGTACCAAAAGAAGAATTAACACCCAAATAAAATAATCTTTCATGTGCATTAAGACCTTCACTAATAGTTGAATTTTGAGTTTTATCAAACTCAAGTTGGCCATCACATACTACAGGAGAAGATACACTACTAATCCTTGAGTAATCTTGGAATGAAATCAAGCATATGCTAAATGTCTCAACTTCTAGATGCCATCAAGATAGCTAAGGCCTTAGGATGACGACAAAACCTTTCTCAGGGTAAATGCAGATTGGCCAAGAAGGACGTGGAGAGTTCAATGATCAACAAGAAGCATCAAAAGTAGTCCCTAATCAAAATTATAAGGTGATCTATACCCTTGAGGGGAGAATTTCAATATTTTTGTAGCACGTGGTTACATGGAATGAAATACACATATATATATATATATGTACATGAACATTCTGGTTCGGCATAATGTCAAAGGTCATGTAGATGCTCAATTGTGATGGTTAGCAAAACGAACAAAAACCCAAAACAACCCCCCCACCCCCCACCCCCCAACCCACCATAATAATAATAATAATGATAAATAAATCTGAATAGATGGGCTACAAAAGATGATTACTAATTACGGAAAATTAAATATACCATACCTCTGGCTGCATATATTGCTGCTAGTTCTTGGAATTGAATGTCATAGCATATACCTATACCAATACGCCCGACATCTGTGTACAATAGTCTCAGCCATTAAAAAAATTTGATGCAGACAAAAATGATTTCACATAAAAACCTTATTGATTGAAAAAATCATGTGTTTGAACTTCATTTGATCTCAGGTAGAGAAAGTAAAAGACTAGTAATAGAAGTGAAGAATATAATTCTTAGTTGATTTCTTTATTCCGCAGTTTCTCCTCCAAAATGATGGTCATTTGACACAAAAAGAGAAAAATAAATCTATAAGCAGCAAGAGAGCAAAATTTCTAGAATGTTTAAAAAATACTCCCTCGATCTCAAATTGGATGTCCAAATTGGACGAGGCATATGTCTAATTTCCTCAATGTCCCCAATTTTCCCAATGTAAAACTTAGTGATATCGGGGGCTTATATTAGCACTGACATGGAAATTTTGAAAAAAAAAATTATTTAGTGAGTGTAGTTTGATAGAAAAACAACCTGGAAATGATTTCATTGAAGGAAAACAGAGTACTAAAAATTTTGGAAAGTTCAATTCAAAGCCCAGCTCTGAAAGACGTTCAAAAGCAACTATAAATAAACATAGAGAGTAGGCGTATAAACCTCCCATCCGGCTCACCCATTCTAGAAGAGGGAGGAAGGTTGGAGATCCATCTAGAAGAAGTTAAGGGGCATCTGATAGTTTGTTACATGAAATGGGATTCTGTTGGAGGAGGATTTGGGAGGGAAATTATGTTAAGTAGCAACTATAAATGAACATAGAGAGTAGGTGTATAAGGCAGGCAGTAATTGAGAATAGTAGAAGTGGTAGGAATAGCAGAGTTCCTGGATTTGGCTCTGTTATTTTTCTTTACTGTAATTCGTTCTTCAATTCAATAAAAGTCACTTTTGAGGTCTTAACAAAGTGGTATCAGAGCCCGTCGAGTCCTGATGGCACAAAAAAAGGACAGATAGCAAGGTGGAAGCCATTGAGAGAGAGGTGGAGGAATGAAATCGGAGTTGCATCGTCTAGGCTGTTTGAAAAGTAGGTGGAACAACTCTCACAAAGCATGGCCAAGATACTACAGGCTGTGGAAGAAACGTAAAAAAAACCATGACTACTTTGAATCTCCCTAAGGCGGCCAGGAGCAAGGGGTCGGAAGGAGATGGAACGGGAAGTACTACAGAAAAGGGATTACCCACCAACGCCCTCCCAAGACGCATGATGGATCGCAAGGCACCAAATAAGGGAAGATGGTCGGAAGGGTTGGAGGAGGCCAATATAGAAAGAACAATGGCCACCGCCGATCAAAGCTTGATGGGAGGAGATTGGCGTCGTGTGCACAAGCTCAAGATGCCGATTTTCAGAGGCGATGACCCGAATGGATGGGTGCACCGAGCAAAAAGATACTTCGAGATTAATGGTTTGACGGAGAAGGAGAAACTAGCGGCAGTAAGGGTTAGCCTCGACGGTAGCGCCCTCTCATGGTTACAGTGGACAAAGGCAAGAGACCCATTTAGAACCTGGGAATCCTTCCGACAGAAGCTCCAACTGAGATTCCGGCCAACGCAAGAGGTTAGTTTATGTGAAAAACTTCTGGCTATCCGGCAAGAGAGATCCGTTGAAGAGTAGCAGAGAACATTCAAAGCATTGGCAGCTCCATTGGTCGATCTTCCTAAAGAGGTTTTGGGGAGTATTTTTATTAATGGGCTCAACCTAACTATAAAGGCTGAAGTTAGGCTGCATTAACCAAATGAGTTGGGCCGCATCATGGAAATGCCCCAAAGGGTGGAAGAAAGGAACCAAGTAATGAAGACCCTTATTAATCCTCAAGGCCCAAAAACGATAAAATCGATTTCAGCTGTACATCCCGGAGAGGCGGCGAACCCTTCCCAATCAGATCGGTGACGGTAGGAGAGAAAACACCAGTCCCACGCAAGGAAACTCCAATTCGGAGATTGACTGATGCAGAATGGCAAGCATTAAGAGAAAGGGGACTTTGTTTTCGTTGTGATGAGAGGTTCACACTCGGACACAAATGCAAAAATAAGGAGCTGAAGGTATTATTGTTACAAGAAGAAGTCGAACCGAAAGAAGGCAAAGAGTCGCCAGCGTCGGGCGACCCATTGGAAGTAGCAGAAATAGTAGAGTTGTCGCTAAATTCGATGGTAGGCCCCTCCACTCTAGGCACTATGAAACTATCGGGTGTGATAGGGGGAAAGGAAGTGGTGGTGCTGGTGGATTGTGGGGCAACACATAACTTCATATCAGTAGAATTGATTAAGCAGCTGGGAATACCGACTATGGCAACAACCATGGAGTCGTTATGGGGACTAGGGTGTCGGTCAAAGGAAAAGGGATTTGCAAGGGGGTCATGCTAGAGATACAAGGGCTGAAAATAGTGGAAGACTTTTTGCCACTAGATTTGGGTAATACCGATGTCATTCTAGGAATGCAGTGGCTGGGAAGCTTAGGCAGTATGGAAGTAAATTGGAAACTCCTCACGATGAGTTTTCGATTAGGAAGTGAATAGTTACACTAAAGGGAAATCACAAGCGCAATCATATAGAAGTATCTCTCAAAACTATGGTAAATGCCTTATAGCAAGAGGGTAAAGGGGTGTGGGTGGAGTTAAGAAGTCTAGCGGCGGAAGTTGGGGAAGCCGAAAATAAGCCACTACCTATAGAAGTGCAGCAGGTACTACAGAAATATGCTGCAGTTTTTGACATGCCCAGGTCACTGCCACCATCCCTGGAAATTGATCATGTCATTCGGTACTGATCTGATTAATGTGAGGCCATACAGGTACCCTCACTTCCAAAAAAATGAAATTGAGCGCTTGGTCCAAGACATGTTGAATGCAGGAATCATACGAACTAGTACGAGTCCTGTGCTCCTAGTGAAAAAGGACGAGGACTGGAGGTTTTGTATTGATTATCGAGCATTAAACAAAGCAACGGTTCCGAATAAATTCCTTATTCCGGTCATTGATGAACTGCTAGATGAACTTCACGGGGCCACAATATTTTCTAAGCTGGACCTTAAGTCGGGGTACCACCAAATTCGTGTGAGAAAGATGTACCTAAGACTGCCTTTAGGACGCATGAAGGACATCATGAATTCTTGGTGATGCCGTTTGGACTAAAAAATGCCCCTACAACTTTCCAATCCCTAATGAATCAGGTATTCCGTGAGCACTTGCGCAAGTTTGTATTAGTATTTTTTGATGACATATTGGTGTACAGCAAGGATATGGCATTGCATGTCCAGTATTTGGAAAAAGTCTTCAAGATTTTAGCTTCCCATCAGCTCTATGCTAATGCAAACAAATGTCAGTTTGCCCAGACACAAATTGAATAGTTGGGACACCTGGTCTCATCAGTAGGTGTGGCCGCAAACCCGAACAAAATTTCAGCCATGACAAATTGGCCAACGCCCAGAAACATCAAGGAATTGCATGGATTCTTAAGGGTTTCGTAGCAGGATATGGCGAAATCTCTTGGCCCCTTATGCAACAGCTTAAGAAGGATGCTTTTGGATGGACAGTAGAGGTTGAGGCAGCTTTTCATCAATTCAAAAGGGCCATGTCTTCGGTGCCTGTGTTGGCCCTTACTGATTTCTCCAAGGCTTTCATTATTGAGGCAGACACATCGTGTTATGGCGTGGGGGCTGTTCTAATGCAGAACCAGCAGGCCATAGCTTATTTTAGCTAGGTTTTATCCACTAAATCACGCCTTAAGTCTATGTACAAATGAGAATTAATGGCAGTTGTCCTAGCTGTCCAGAAGTGGCAACACTACTTGCTGGGACGTCATTTCATAGTAAGAACCGACCAACGAAGCCTAAAATACTTACTGGAACAGAGAGTCGTTTAGGGGGAGTTCCAAAAGTGGTTAACTAAACTCATGGGCTTTGAGTTTGAAATTTAATATCGTCTCGATTTAGAGAATAAGGCTGCAGGTGCGCTCTCGCGAATAACTCCTCCCGTTGAATTGTCGGTCATCGCAACTCCAACTGTACTAGACGTCCATGAAATCTTGAAGTAGTTGAGGCTGATCCCCAGCTATCTAAAATAAAGCAGGACTTAGCAAAGGACTCGGCCACACACCCCTACTACTCCCTAGACCATGGCAGACTGTTATACAAAGGGCGATTAGTACTACCAGGTTCTTCTCCTCTGATTCCCAAGCTCTTGCACGAATTCCATAGCAGCACTTTGGGGGGGCATTCAGGGTTCCTACGAACTTACAAACGTCTCGTCAAGGATCTATACTGGACGGGAATGAAGAAGGATGTGAAGAAGTATGTTGAAAAATGCCTAGTATGCCAGAAAAATAAAAGCCTCGCACTTTCTCCTGGAGGTTTGCTACAGCCTCTTCCTATTCCACAACGGATGTAGGAGGATATTTCAATGGACTTCATTGAGGGACTTTCAAAATCCGGAGGCTATGATTCAATTTTGGTGGTAGTGGACCGTTTAAGCAAGTATGCTCATTTCTTAGGCCTCAAACACCCCTTTAAATCAATGGGTGTAGTTGGAGTTTTCATTAGAGAGGTAGTAAAATTGCACAATTTTCCCCGATCAATTGTCTCAGACCATGACAAGGTTTTCCTTAGTCACTTTTGGACGGAGCTTTTTCGGCTATAGGGAACTGTCCGTCGTAAGAGCACTGCTTACCATCCTCAAACGGATGGACAAACGGAGGTAGTGAACCGTTGCGTGGAAACTTACTTAAAGTGTTTTACCTATGACAAGCCTCGTAGTTGGTACACATGGTTATCTTAGGCCGAATATTGGTATAACACCACTTTTCATGCATCAACCAATACTACTCCTTTTCGTGCTGTCCATGGTCGCAATCCCCCGCCACTCATACGTTATGGAAATCAGCCTACATTAATCTTAGAAGTAGAGCAACAGCTGTCCGATAGGGATGAAATCCTGACTGAATTGAAATCACACCTCGAGCAGGCTCAAAAGAAGATGAAGAATTCAACTAATCGACACCGATGGGAGGTTATTTTCAAGGTAGGGGATCTGGTCTATGTGAAACTCCGCCCTTACCAACTCCATTCTCTAGCCAAAAAGCCTAATGAAAAACTGAGCCCACGCTACTTTGGCCACTTCAGAATCTTGGAATGCATAGGGCCTATGGCTTACCGCCTGGACCTACCATCCACAACCACAATTCATCCAGTGTTTGACGTGTCACAGCTCAAAAAGGCACTGGGACCTACTGAGACATGCCAGCAGTTACCTCTACATCTTGAGGTAACTTGACTTGGAATGTGGAACCAGAAAAGGTACTTGAGGTACAACCAGCACCTGTAGACCATCACTCAGGATTCGAAGTCCTAATCCAATGGAAAGGGCTACCTGACTTCGAGGCTTCCAGAGAATCAGCAGCTTCTATCCTCCAACACTTTCCCGACTTCTACCTTGAGGACAAGGTGTCTTTGGAACCCGGGGGTATAGATAAACCTCCCATCCGGTTCACCTATTCTAGAAGAGGCAGGAAGGTTGGAGATCCATCTAGAAGAAGTTAAGGGGCATCTGATAGTTTGTTACGTGAAATGGAAATCTGTTGGGGAAGGATTTGGGAGGGAAATTCTGTTAAGTAGCAACTATAAATAAACATAGAGAGTAGGCGTATAAGGCTGGCAGTAATTGAGAATAGTAGAAGTGGTAGGAATAGCAGAGTTCCTAGATTTGGCTTTGTTATTTTTCTTTACTGTAATTCGTTCTTCAATTCAATAAAAGTCACTTTTGAGGTCTTAACAATATCCAACATAAATTCCTAAGCACAAAAGATCCGACAAATCCTTAAGGGAAATATGATTTAGTTCTTCTACTTAAATCTCTCTCAAATGTTTAGCAAACTGCTATATTATCTCCGCTTCGAAAAATATCATATAAATGAGCAATACAGCTGTCTTTGAATTCTTGAACGAAGATCTCTAGTTTATATTATTTTTATCATGGTATCAGAGGAAGAGAACGCCTATAAAACCTGTGTCCATGATGGTTGGGGTCTCCCCTGCTGTAAGAGTCTTTGATTCTTTAAACGTCATTTGGCCCGGTATATCAATATCAAAGAGATGAATCTGTAAAATAGAATAAATCATTAAATGAACGGTTCATAGATGCATATCCAAGTAGTCATTTGAGAATTTCTGAACGGGTAAAATATGTTTGGTTTCGCACTAACAGCTGTTATACTGAAGACCTTGTAAGAGAAGGAAAAGAACAACCGTCCTGTGCTTAGCCTTAAGTTTTCCATCTGTACCAAAGATGCAGCAGGTGTTATACAATCTATCACCACTACGTTCTGGTATGGACCCACCAATTATTGTGATATTTAGTCTCCGGGAAAGTTCAGCCAGCATTGCAGTTGAAGGAGATTTATCAGCATCAATTTCTTCCGCATATACTGGGAAACTATCATTCGAATATGGGCTATTCCATATTTCCTAGCATAAGGGAGGTTATTGTGTCAATTTGGTTTACGACATAACAGACACACAGGAAATACAGTGAACCATAAAAAGAATATGTGAGAAATTGTGGGTGAGGGTTTGTGGTGCTGATGAGAAGCTAGTCTCCCAAGAAATCAGTTAAATGCTCTTGAACATGATTAATGTAGATCTAAATATCACACAACATGCACAAATGAAAATAGACTCAGGGAGGCACAAACAATATAAAAAAAATAAAGAAGAAAAAAAAATTAGTAAGATCCTACTTGCTTACAGGAAGAAGAATAAGTTGAGCACCCTTTCCTGCAGCCTCCTCAATTTTTTCCCGAGCATGAGCAATGTTTCTCTACTTGTCAGAAGTCACAGACAACTGGCAAAGCGCAATCTTGAACTGAACCACATGGAAGGAACCATTAAAATGTAATGCCATGGCCGCCCTAAAACAAATGCAGATTTTTACTTCTAATTTCAAAATGGTTGACATTCCCAAAAGATTGTCAGACCCAAATCTTTGATGCAAACTGAACTATAAAAAATACAGGAGATAAAATTATTACTCATGCACCATTGAAACTGAGATTTATTAGGGGGAGAAAATCAAGAATACCTTCAACGGGAAGTTACAAGACAAATTTTGGATTTTGTTTCTGCAGTAAAATCAATTAGAAAATATTCGGGCTAAATTTATGATTTAGGGCCATACTTCATGATTTATTACCCGTTTCTATAACACACTTAATGACGCTTTTCAAGTTTATATATGGTCAAATCTGATGCAGCAGCAATAGGATGATAAATAGAAATAGAAGAAAGATTCAGAAAGAATGGGGAATTAAGGGAGGGGATAGAAGAAGGAGAGGGATGCGCCATAAGCCACCAACATAATTATTCATCCATCATCAACTGTCTCAAATGAGAAACAAAACAGAAATAAATAGTAAAACACAAACCCTAAAGAGAAGGGCTTGGGCCAAACCCACTAAACAAGCCCAATAACAGAAATATAAATAATAATCCAAATAGATTATAACTAATAGTCCAAAAAGAAAATAAATAGTAAGTGGATGTCCGCATCAACTCTCCTGGGGTGGGAGACAAACTCGACCCCGTTGAGTGGATAAATCAAAATGTTGCAATGAATCTGATGCTAAAGGCTCCAAGTCATGCCATGGGGGACGATCTTTCTGACGAACC
>NW_019263746.1:12262-14247 GCF_002742605.1 Olea europaea var. sylvestris | reverse complement strand
TGTATATAAGGATTTATTTGACCTTGAGATCATTGGATTATTAAATCCTCACATATGTAGAAAGGGGAGGAGATAACCTTTTTAAAGGAGCTATTAATGGCCTAGCCAATTGTTTCCTCCCTTAGATCTTCTCCCTTGTTCTCCACTAGGTGTTATTTCTTTTGGGGAATGTGAAAAGTGGCTAACCCTAAAATCACACCAAAATATGCCAATAATGTGCATATTTATAATGACCTATTAGGGTTTTGAAATTGCACAAATTTCCTTAGACTTTATTGTAGTATGCCAATTAAGTCACACACCTTTTATTGGAGCCAAGAGAAGGACCTAATTGGACTCACATGACCCAAGCTTCAATAGATGTTTTCAATTGAGTCAACTCTTGACCAATTGAGATATATCTATTAATCCCGACTTATTCTACCAAAAAATTGAGATTGCACTCTCGAGTCGAGTGATAATTATAGAAGCAAATTATGATCCAATAACAATATCCTCTGATTATCGTTCCACAAGTCAACCCCCATTTGACCGTTAATATGTTGAAACTGGCAAAATGACCATTTTGCCCTTCAACATGCATTACCCTCTAAGTCCCATTTTCATACAGCAAATTCATTGTGATCAAATCACAATGTAAAGTCTAACGATCTCATCGTCGACCTATTGAGCTCAGATTCAATTTGCCTAGGAAAATACCTTAGAGTGACGATCGTCTCATCTCAATGATTAATGGATTTCAATATTGTAAGTATATGATCTCTAATTGTTTCGGCCCGATTCCCAAAGCACCGAGATCAATCTTCTATTTAAGACTTCACTCATTGGTACCTCAAAGAACTTGAACTAGCAATCAAAGGTACATTACTCACTCAGAATTTAGGTGACCTGTTTGATAATCACGTAGAGTCTCATTTCAAACGGTCACAAATGAGTCATCTACGCGATCCCGTTTAATGTGCATCGAAACACATTATTGTTCCTATTTCAAGATCTAGATAAATCTTAATAAGAACAAAACAATCTTATCAACATAAAGCGTCCAACTTTATGAACCGATTGTGAACGACATAATTTTGATCATATCACAAATTGTGTCTTAATATACCCGATCCATCAAGTATACAATTTGTGACGTCCTTTATGATCATGGAACATTAGACAATCACTTCAAATTATAACACGCAAATAAACGAACGTAAATTCATAATGTGATTTTACAGAATATTACTCGAAGAATGGGCATCAAACTAACAATCTCCCACCTGTCCTTCTTAGAGTATGTATGACATATCAAGAATACCCATCCCTTAAAATGTCCATCAAAAGCCTTAGCTTGTAAGGTCTTAGTGAACGGATTCACAAGATTATCTGCTGATGCAATCTTACAACTGTCACGTCTCCTTGATGAACAATTTCTCTAACAAGGTGATATTTTCTTTTGATATGCTTGCCACCCTAATGACTTCTCGGTTCTTTAGCATTAGCAACCACCCCACTATTATCGCAATAAAGCGTTATGGGCCCCATTGCCAAAGGTACCACGTCAAGGTCCAAAAGAAACTTCTTGAACCATACAGCTTCTTTAGCAGCTTCACAAGCCGCTACATATTCTGCCTCCATGGTGGAATCAGCAATACAAGATTGCTTGATACTCCTCCATACCACAGCTCCACCTCCCAGTGTAGATACTGATCCCGATGTAGACTTCCTAAAGTCACGATCGGATTGAAATCAGAATCAGTATATCCAATAGGATTTAGATCGTGTCTTGAGCAGACAAGTATATAATTTCTCGTTCTCCAAAGATACTTGAGTATATGCTTTACCGCTACCCAATGTTCTGGTCCTGGATTAGACCGATAACGACTAACAATACCCACAGCATAACAAATATCCGGTCTAGTGCAAAACATAGCATACATGAGACTTTCCACAGCCGAAGCATAAGGAACCTTTCTCATGTTATCTATCTATATCCGGTC
>NW_019263746.1:0-2211 GCF_002742605.1 Olea europaea var. sylvestris | reverse complement strand
GAAAAGGAAAAAAGAGTAACGTTTTATCTTCTGATTTGTAGGCAATATTATTTTGAACTTCAAAGCTAAAATCGCAATGCATAATGAAAGCTGCAAGTTTATTTTATTTTATTTTCATTTTTTCTCACAACATGTTCAAACAGAGATCCTCGTGGCACACAATTTTTAATGCACGTGTTACTGTAGAAAACCTTGCTTCACAAAAACACAGTGGCATCAAACAGGGGCTACATATTACAACATGTAAACCGACAAATCAATGTTTCAAACTGTCACATGCTCGACTTGTACAAAGAAGTACGGTAGTCTCTTACCCCATGAGACGGCAACCCAAGTTCGCTTAAAAAATATGAGTTACAAGCTAGGCAATGGGAATCGGGTTGTAAATGCCTCGACTCTTCTTTGTAGATCCAACACATGGTCAATCAATGGGAAGTCCGGAGATGTCACAAATTTCATATATTCTTGGAGCTTAGAGCCGGAGACACTTCTTAGCTTCTAGAGTAATTTGCACACCCTCGTGAATAAAGTATGCAATGGACACAAACTCATCTTCACCCAAACCTCTGGTAGTCATAGCAGGTGATCCTATGCGTATTCCACCAGGTACTAGTGCACTTTTGTCACCTTTAAGTTCAAAATGACACTTGTGCGTCACAATTAATTCAGAGTTTAAGCATATACAAGTCTATGACATCAAAGCTGCAGAGAACTCACCAGGTACTGAATTTTTGTTGAGGGTGATGGATGCCATATCAAGAATTTTCTCCACCCTAGCACCATCAATTCCCTATGCAAGCAGGCAAGGGTTGATTGATAAATAAAACTATGACACATTTTACGAGTTTGTAAGTGTACAATTATGAAATATAATTAGATACTAGAAACTCACCAAGGGCCGGAGGTCCACAAGAACTAAATGATTACCACTACCTCCCGAGACCAGGGTGTATCCCAACTCCATCAAGCGGCTTGCAAGAGCTCTACAATTAGAGACTACCTGAGAGATAAAATAATGGTCACATATGGATTTATATAGGGTTATGAATTAACCAAAATAAGTCAACATTTACCTGATTTTCATAAGCCTTGAACTCCGGTGATTTTGCATTTTTCAAACAAACGGCAAGTCCACCAATTGTGTGGTTATGTGGACCTCCCTGTTCGTGGTAATAAATTTCTTGATTAGCTAAATTTTTTTTACATTCAGCATATTAATTTTTAGGCTCAAAACATGACTATTTATAGCATGTTCACCAGAATAATAACCAGCAAAACCAAGGAATTACAAACCTGTAAACCGGGGAAAACAACATTGTTAATGACAGATTCTAGATCAACCCCCAGAATAGGATCCCTCCTAAAAAAGATCATGCCGCCTCTAGGAACCCTGAGAGACTGAAGAAATATGTCAAAGTTATATATATGCACTGAAGAATGCTACATATCAAAATAGCTCTGTTTAACACAGAAAATGTGTATAAACTCTGCATAGTTGTAATAGGCAAGCTGCTCAATCCCAAGCTTGTATCAAATAGTCAACTGTACACGTACGTTTACCAAACAAGAAGATTGGCTAATGATATGTACAATATTGCTTCAAAATTCTAAACAAACATATCCAATAGCTGATTCACAATTAAAAAGATTCTCAATCTCTTTCTAACTGGAAAAGAATGCCGCAATATTTGTTCTTTCATCACCCGTATTGGTGTCTTCTTCTTCTTCCGTCTTTTTTTTTTTAACCTCCGGGAGCTGGATGTTTTAGAAGGAAGGATTAAAAATTAATTGGTATAGTGATATGGCCAGAATGTTACATCTTCCAAAGGTTCTTCAGATCCAGAGAAGTACAAAATAATGAGCTGGTTATTAGTTTACACGATGTATGGCAACTACAGAAAAGGCTGTTACCTCAATGATTTGACAAGTTTGAATTAACTCATAACCATTATGTCTCATGAGAAAATTTACGGAAGGACATAAAAGGATTTGGAACCTCTTGGTTTATATCTCTGTTCAAGAATCAAGACCTACCTTGTGTGTTGTGGTTGTTACAATGTCACAATACTCAAAAGGATTAGCAACAACAGAAGCAGAAACAAGTCCACTGATTTGAGCCATATCCATCATGAGAAAAGCACCAATAGCATCTGCTATCTATAAGGCATATTAAGAAAAAATAATTAGATTCTTGAAGCGACCAAGTGCAAA
>NW_019263745.1:12758-14247 GCF_002742605.1 Olea europaea var. sylvestris | reverse complement strand
TGAGTTCGCATCAAAACTACAATAAAAATCAAATTGGGTCTCAAATGGACTTGCTTTTGGAAGGAAATTATATAACCACTTGGATTTATTTTTTCGCAAAATCTGGGCTGCTTTGATGAGAATTGGTTATACATGAAGAAGTCGACAGAGACAGAAAACAGTAGACAGTTGGATGGTCGGAAGATATACATGGCAAAAGATGACAGCAACTTTAATTTGGATATTAATCATGTTCCGTCAAGTTTTGGCGATGTCGTTCCACTTTTATTTGTTTAATTCCAATATAATGCTAAACTAAATTATTTTGAGCTAGGATTTACGATAAATCTTGTATCATGAACCTTTAAACCTTAATTTTATTTATTTTGACATTTAAAACACGTTTTCAATTATTGAAAGATTGACAAGGATTTATTTTTATCTACAATATATTATGTTTGTGGCTTGTTTACCCACGAAAAATGAAAAAACAAGACAGAAATTGTATCAATTGCCGTAGAGTCTGATAGGAGATAGAAATATAGCTCCATACTTTGTGTGATCTTTAAGTATTCATAAATCTATTAATGCATTTTGGCATATACGCATCCATCATAGAAATATAGTCAGGTCACATATAAAAAAGGTTTAATTCTACTCAAGAGATATTGTTAAACAGTTTGGGAATATCTATCTTTATAATTGAATTGTGTTGTCAATTTTATAAGGTCGGAGTTAAAGGGGATAAATATAAGGAGATTCAAGATCTTAACACGTTTTCATCATCATATTTTTATAACACTTGCATTTAATTATAATCTTGCATTAATTTTGTTAATTTATGTATTGCATTAATAATTAAACTATTTAATTTATAGGAAAAATCACGAATTTCAATTGTTTCGGTTAAGGTTAAGTTAATTGGAATTTGAACTAGTACAATCTTAGTGAGAACGATACTTGGACTCAAAAATTCACTTTATTACTTGTTAATGAACTGTATACTTGCCATGGTTTTAATTCAAAAGATAATTTCGCGAACATTTTACGCCCTCAATGCTTTGAAAAAGTGCCAATAGCTTCTTTTATTCCTTTTTACTCAAATAAGTTAATTTTATTTTTCTAGGCCTAATAATGACATGATTATCCTTTTATTGTAAACCAAACATGCTTAAATTAATGCAACCTATCAAATTATATGCAATACAAATACTTCAATTATAAAGTGTAACGAATTGGGTTTGATGTGAACTCAATTAGCACAGCCACTAATGAACCCACAACTAGATTAATACGGATCCCGAGAAATCCAAGAATCGTCGATTTTGGATTTAATTTACAAATGATGAATTAAGCAACCATTAATATGTGAAATTAACAACCTCTTAATTACACAATTTATAAATCTCACCCAAATTTGTTTTGAACGCCACAAGATTAACAAATCTAGATAAATTCAATTTGTTCTTCAAAGAGAAGCAAAACAACCCCTTGTATTAATCTCTCAAAT
>NW_019263745.1:0-3633 GCF_002742605.1 Olea europaea var. sylvestris | reverse complement strand
AATAAATAAATAAATAAATAAATTATTTTCATTCGAATCTAACTCGGGTGAAAATGAAATTTATTTTACCTCCAAATTATCAATGTTGTCAAAATTAAAACTAGCCGATTCAACTAGAAAAATTGATTATCAAACTGATTGAAGAATCGATCTTATACAGATACTCTGACATGATTATGTGGAGCAAATGCAGCTGACATAAGAATCTAAAATCAGGTGAAAATAAAGTTGATCTTACCTCGAAATTATACATATTTTTTGTGTTATGCCTCACCACCAAAGCTCCAATTGAAGATCACAACACAAACCATGTAGAGCGTAGAGAAAAGAGTCAAATTTGACCAAGTCAGAGAAGAGAAAATAAGTCAAAGAAGGAGCCGATGCTCGCTGTCTCGAAGTTCCTCACAGTGTTGGCCGAAGCCTCCTTTGAATTAGTGAAAGCCGTCCCTCCATCCAAAGCTCCCTTTTATTGAAGCCCTTGCTGTCTTTTTAAAGGATCTGCAAGTAATTTTTAGGAATAATTAATGTAACGTTTGTAATAATGAAGTTCAGAACTTTCTGCCTAAAATGCAGGGTGATTGACCGTTGTCAATGGATTAAATGTGTATCAGATTGAGTGATGGGACTTTGGCCTAGGAGATAAAGCCACATGGTTCTAATCACAACAAACTCAGCTGGAACACGAACTCTTGTAATATTTATTAAAAATGAAACTTTATATATTTAAAACCACACTCAATGTCCCATCCCGATTATCCCATGCTTATTGGCTTGAGTATAGTTTGTTTTCACTTTGGTTGAGTTATTCATAATTGTTTATTTATGTGAAACCACTTTTGATCATATTGTCGGTGATCGAACATTTTCGTCTTGCGTCATCAATCATCTTTCAAGTTCATTAAAGTCGTTCATCTCCATCCAAATTTTCAATCAAAACATGTCGAAATTTACTTACGTGGACGTGAGTGGACTCAACATCTATTGTCCTTGTGATTGCTATGAAAAAAAGGGGGTCAACACGTCGTTCCTATTAACCCATAGTATAATGACTAATTACATACAATAAAAGTAACATGAGAATAATCACCATATACTACCAATAGGAAATAAATACATATTCCGTCCTAGTAATCCACAAAAAGTTGCAGGAAAAAAAAATAAAAAAGGCAATCTCCATCTAATCCCATAGTGACAAAGATTTATTACTTTAGGAAACGAAGAAATGCACTGGACAAAGAACATAAATTGAAAGTTGTCAATGAAGGGGGAATATATATATATATAAAGGAAAGGTCTATTAGAATACATTCAATTATAAGACTATCTCCAATCATACACCAAAATTTACAGCAAATTTTGTACCAAATTAAAAATCATCTCCAACTTATTACACCAAATGAACAGTGTTTAATCATTTTTCTTCATTTCTTTTATTATTAATGACTGATATAACAGAAAAATTATTTATTTACTCGATTTACTACTACATATATTACTGCATATGATAAGTATGTTTTTACACACTTATTTAATATCTAAATATATTTATTATTGATGAAATGAGTAAAATTCTAGTCACAATTAGGTAAGATTTGCTATTGTAGGCCAAAAATTACCTATGGAACGAGAACAAGGCAAAGAGAGTGAAACTGGACAAAAAGCGTACAAAAAAGTGAAGTTGGGGACCAAAGTGAAAAGTCAGAAAGTTGGAGACTTGGGTTGTAATTTTGGAGGGCAAAAGTGATATGAAAATCAAAATTTGAGGATCAGATTGTACATTATCAAAGTTGAGGGGCCTTGTGTGCAATTAAATTGAAAGTTAGTTGGAAAAAAAGGATATGAAGAAAGGCCATGTGCACGCAGGGTTATCATGGCACATGCACAGGAAACCATTTGTGATTTACTGAGACCAAAATAGTCTCACAGCGCGTGTGCCACGAATGCCTACGCGCTGCCTTCTAGCTGTACGAATTTTGTCTATTTCGCGTAAATTTCGGGACTTCTGATGAAATTTCACTTGAGGCCATTTTTAGCCATTTAAATACCCATTTTTTTGTCATTTCTAGGGATTTTTTTGTTGGGTCTTCTTCTTCTTTCATTTTTCATTCTTCTCTCTTTTTCTTTTATTTTTCTTGGCATTTTGGGAGTGAAATCAAGAGTATAAGGAGAATACATCTAAGGATTATGAGAAATATTTGAAAAAATCATAGCCAAGCTTCAAAAGGGGGTTTTATCTATATCTTTGTATCTTGTCAATTATTTTTACCCAGTGTATTGTGTAAAATATTCTCTTTTTTATCATATATTTAATATGGGCTAAATATTTATGCTGGTATTTATGGTATTAACTTAACCTAACTTTTAATTAATTTTAATATTTGCTATTTAATGTTAAATTATTCATTTTCATTTGTTGTTATTATTATTATTATTATTATTATTATTATTATTATTATTATTATTATTATTATTATTATTGCATTTTCATTTATGTGACCAACGAATAATTATTTTTAGTGATTTATACGTTGTTCGATAGAAGATTGTGCATTTTAGATCAAATAGTAAAAATCCTAAATTTGTGCAGGGATTAGAAATATACTCCTAATCTTTGGTGACCAAATGAGCTATTTTCATAAAAATTTACTGTGGTCATTTGGTTTTAATCGATATAGAGAGATAGTAGGTTCAACAAATCGATTATGGTTAATTTTGCTCGAAAGAGGTAATTAGCTAAAATTGAAAGATCGAGTCTAACATAATAAATGAGTAATTTGTTAATTGACCCGTGGAGAAATTAATTAGACGATGACTAGCAAAACCATTAATCTCAACCACGTTTGCTTTTGAAATAGGGAGGACAGTTATCTTATAAATTGGGAGACGTCTTTAGGCTTTATTATTATCATCAAAATGAGAGCAAACGAAAGAGGACGTAGTCTCATATCATGACGAACCTTTAT
The DNA here is from genome assembly GCF_002742605.1 of Olea europaea var. sylvestris. NCBI lineage: Eukaryota > Viridiplantae > Streptophyta > Magnoliopsida > Lamiales > Oleaceae > Olea > Olea europaea. The sequence continues at coordinate 670 of NW_019263745.1, read as the reverse complement.
AAATCTTGCGAGTTCTTGAATGTTTATTTTTCTTTCTTCAAACTAATTGCTCCCGATGGAATAAAAATAGGGTTTATAATCTTAACATTAATGGTAGCCCGACAATGTTTTTCACATATCAGGATAGGATGATTTAACACATTTTACATCTCTATGTACACTCGTGGCATATTTAATATGTAAGATTGAATAGAAAACAAAGTCGAATACTTGTGGCATCCATTTATACTATCTAATGAGGTTCCGTACTCCATATCAAACATAGACACCTTAGTATATATCTCTATTTCGGACAAGTTTCTCTTTTTCTTATAGAATTCTTTGATAAACAAACACGAAGGAAAAACAATTTGTATTGCATGCAAGAGGGAAACGATGAATAGATCATCAAAACCATCTGTTTGAATCCTGCAATTCCATCCCTGAACGAGAGTTAAGGTCCGTTTGATTGCAAGATGGAAAATGCAAACCAATTTCATGAAAGTTGGAAAAGAAAAAACCACCAAAACTATAGGAATGCATCTTCCATGGAATTGGTCAAAAACATACTTTAAATATTTGTACATTGGAATTCGAACTCCACTTCTGCGTTCATATCAAACAACCAAATTAGAAAACGAATTCCTCGGACGTGATATTTTCCATGGAATTTACTCCAATCAATTGGACC
>NW_019263744.1:0-14247 GCF_002742605.1 Olea europaea var. sylvestris | reverse complement strand
TCACATTACAACAAATCTCCACCTTGAACTAAATTCCAATACAAGGAATTCCAAAAAACATATCTCCAAAGTAAACACACTCATCCTCTTTCAAATAAGCCCTAATTGACTAAATCAATGACAAATAGCAACTAAGTTCAAGCAATGATCAAACTTAGCAATGGGAAGTGGTTTTGTTATCATATCAGCAGGATTATCCTTAGTATCAACCTTGTTCACTACAATATCACTACGAGCAATCACTTCATGCACAAAATGATACCTTGCTTCAATGTGCTTAATCATCTCATGGAATATTTGACCTTTAGTAAAAAAAATAGCACTTTTAGTATTACAATATACTGTAGAAATCTACAAGTCTTCACTAATTTCACCAATTAAACCCCGTAATTACATAGCCTCCTTATATGCTTCTGTAATGGTCATGTATCTGTCTCTATTGTAGACAAAGCTACTGTATTTTGTAAAGTAGCTTTCTAGCTAATAGTGTAGGCTCTAAGGGTAAACACATGTCCTGTAAGTGCTCTCCTTTTATCATAATTCTTTGCATAATCTGAATCAACATATCAAATGACTCCAGCTATATTTCTACCAAAATGCAAGAAATAGTTGAGCCTTCAAGCATCTGAATATTCATTGCACTACCTTCCAATGTTTCTTGTCACTGCATGTGCCAAATCTTAACTTGTGTTAACTAATACATTAGCAAACCAACTGCACTAGAATAAGGAATCCGAGACTTATAATCAATGTCATCATCTGATTGAGGACACAATCCAGATGATAATTTGAAGTGGGCAGCCAAGGGAGTACTAAAAAGCCTTAACATTTAGCATATTGAATTTTTGAAGGCCTTTCTCAATGTACCCCTTCTGACTCAAATACAATCCGCATCTTTTCTATCCCTCATGATTTCCATACTAAGAATTTTCTTTGCTACACCCAAATCCTTCATCTCAAACTTATTAATAAGTTAATATTTCACCTTTCTGACCTCTGCTTTATTCTTAGTTGTAATGAGCATATCATTAACATATAACAGTAAATATGTGATCGATCCACCATCTTCATTTTTGAAGTATATACAACTATTATAATTACTCTGTTGAAACTATGAATGACTGAATGAATCGAATCTTTGTACCATTGTCTCGATGACTGCTTTAGTCTATACGAAGACTTCTTTAACAAGCATACAGTCTTTTTCTCAGAAATTATGAAACCTTTTGGTTGTTGCATGTAAATATTCTCTTCAAGTTCTCTAGGCAAAAATGTTATCTTGACATTCATCTGTTCAAGTTCCAAATCATTCTTTACCATTATCCCAAGTAAAGCTCGAATTGAACAGTGCCTTACAACTGGTGAGAGCACATTTGTGAAGTCAACACTTGGAATTTGACTAAATCCTTTTGCTACCAATCTAGCCTTATACCTAGTATTTTCAATCTTTGATGTCCCTTCTTTCCTTTCGAACACTTATTTACAACGAACAACCCGTCCCAAGTACAATTTGTATTTAATGACTCTATCTCCTCCTGCATAGCAATCACCCATCTGCTAGAATCATTACAACTGACTGCCTTTGTGTATATAGCTAGTTGCGTAATGGAATCAATTTTCTCAACCACATCCAAAGCATATGCTACCTAGTCTACTTCTCCATACTTCTGTGGAGGTCTAATCTGTGTATGATGTATATCCTTAGCAATTGAATACTGTACTGTTGCTAGTGGTGCAGGTAAAGTATTACTGTTTGTTAATTCTAAGCTATACTTTTTTGTAGTAGACTATTTAGAAATCTCTAATAGTTTCCCCAGACCATTTTCATACTCCATCTGAGTTGAATGATTATTTTCCTCATTGTTATCATAATCTCTACGAGGTGAATCATGAACCATAGCAAGTTCATTAAATACTACATCTCTACTACCCACCACCTTTCTTGTCTCAGGAAACCATAATTTATACCCCTTCACACTTGATTTATACCCAAGAAAGAAACACTTTCTAGGCCTAGGCTCCAACTTCTCATCATCCACATGAGCATAAACATGACACATATAAATCTTCAGATTAGTATAAGATGGTTTTTAAGACCATACCTCTTCTGGTGACTTTTTCTCAATGGCAATTGAGGGTGAACAGTTGATCAAAAACAAGCTATGGCAGTAGTTTCAACCTAAAAAATCTTAGGTAGCCCAGAATTTGAAAGCATACAATTCCATCAAAGTTCTATTCATTCATTCAGTCGAACCATTTTGTCGTGGAGTTTCGAGCACTTTCAAGTATCTCAAGATGCCTTCAACCTTGCAGAAGCTATTGAATTCATCTGAACAAAACTCCAACCCATTATCTATGCATAGACGCTTAATCTGCTTTTCAGCCTACTTTTCTATCATTGTTTTTCATTCATTGAAATTCCCAAACACATCACTCTTCCATTTCAAGAAGAATACCTACCTGGAGAAATCATCAATTGTTGTTAACAGATAATAACCACTTCCTCTTGAAGGTACTCTGGCCAATCCCCAAAGATTTGAATGGATATGTTTAAGTGTTGCCTTCTTATCTCTTCCTGTAGTAAATCTGACTTTTTCTGTTTTCCAAAGGCACAATGCTCACAAATCTTCATCTTACTAGTCTATTGCCCATCAAGAAATCTTCTCCTACTCAACTTTGTCATACCATTCTCAGTCATATGCTCAAATCGCATATGTCAAAGTTTTGTAACTTTTTCATCAGTCAAAGAAGAAGTGAGACTATTGTATCTCCGGTAACTGTGGGATCCTGAAAACGTACAACTATATGACTTTTTCTATCCCTTTATGACAACAAGAGTGCCCCAATTAGCCTTTAAAACTTGACCTTCACCAGTGTATTTATGATCCTCTGAGTCAAGTGTACTCAAAGATATGAGATTTTACTTCAATTTTGAAATGTGCCTGACATTTTTATAAGTGTTCTTATAACACCAACAAACACTCTAATTCTAACTGTACCAACTCTTTCATATGTTGTAAACCAATCCCTTTTGGGACATATATGAAAAGTACAAGTCGAGTCAAGAACCCATTCCTCACAAGGTTTGGAATCCATGTCAGAAATCACAAGCTCTCCTTCACTCTGCCTATCTTCCACAACATCAGCCTTCACTATTAATAGGTTGCTTTGCCCCTTCAATAACTCTAGCAGCCTTATTCCTATTTTTCAAAGAATAGCAATCAGTCTTGATATGTCCCTTCTTCTTCCAATAATTACACACATTTTCTGTTTTCTAGATTTCGATCTGCTTCTTATTTTTCATTTCCTTTCGATTATTGAAATTCAGGTGACGTATTATAATTCTAAATAGTCTTTGTGTAAATTTATGATGCTCTCCAAATTAGTCGCTACTATGACGACGACAAACCCTATATTTTTAGGTTTTAATGTTTCTTTTATGCTTTTGATATCAAATACTAGTTTTGTTTGAATGATTTTTCTTTTATTAATGCTTTAAATTACTTTACTAATAACTGTGAGATTTATGATTTTTATTTTACTATGGAGAAAGAATAGTAAGTTTTGCACATAGTCACAATTACTCTAGAGTTGGATAGTGGATAAAGATATATAGTTATTCTTTGCATTATCCTGTTATGAATGTTCTTGGTACCTAATTTGCTTTTATATATTTGCAGCATTCTTAGAGATATAACAAGGTCCAAGTGATTTTAATTATTTGAGTTTTACCTTAGGGGTAGTGGCACTTGAAGTGATAAAAAGAATATTTTCTTATTGACGTCAAAATTTGTCCTGTCAAATTGTTGTACCAAAGCAGTATTATTTGTAAACCTAATTCAAACAAAAGTACAATTACAATAACTAGAATGTGTAAATGCACACTATTGGAGTTTTCCTCACAGAAAACTCTTTCTAGCCATGTCATCAATTTTTTCTTCAATAGTATCTCCTCAAAAGCATGTATAATGTATAATAATGTAAATTTACTTTTATAAGTGAGTTATGTTGATTGGATTTACCTTTTGTGAGAGGAATAGCCCCCCTTTACCTATTATTCTATTAACATGTTTTCCACATGGCAACAAGGTATTGATGCTGATCATCAGGTTCTCATTTTTTGAATTGTTAGAAGAATATAAACTTAGAATGAGATTTTATGCGTTTAAGAAACTTATGGTTTACATAATTGAAAAGGGGGAAAAAAACACTAATCTTTCCCCAAAAAAAAAAAAATCCTATGGATCTGGAAGCTCGTATGGACATTCATTAAAGGAAAAAATGAATTTAGCATTTACTACATTGAAATTGGATCCACAAACTTTCGAGGATGCTTAAAGTTGAGCCAACAGGATAATTCATTAATGTGTAATCAGAAACTTACAGTAATTAAATTATGAAATATTTTCCATATACATTGTTTCCAAATGTGTCTTTATATACTAATTTGGACTTTTATATTTCCTTATTTATGATTTGTTGGACAGATGTATAGCTCCATTCTAGGATGCACTAGGTAACTGAAAAGAGATTTGACACGAACCTCGAGAAAGCTAAAATGAAATACAGAACCCTAACCAAATGATAGCTTGAAACTTGGCTTGAAGGATTGAACGCCACAAAGATTGGAAATCTTTCATTGGTTTGTTGTAGATGAGTTAAAAACAAGATTGAAAAAGAAAGTTTCACTTTAAAATAATCTCTCAGACAATGTACTTTCTTCATACAATGAATGAAGAATCAGACAATGTCTTATATGGTTCCTTAGAGAATCAGACAAAGAGCAGCATAGAGAGGAAAAAGGGAAGTGTGGTGAGCTTGTTATCAAGAATAAAGCCGATCTAGTGCGGATGCATTGTCCAAAAGGTCTCGATATCAAATCCTTTAAGCTACACGTGCTTGACAGAGGGTCAGGGGTCAGTTTTAGCTTTTTTATAATTTGAGTTAGTTTAAGGGTATTTGCATCATTATTTTTTGCAGTATTGCAATTTTTTCTAGTTGTTTTAAAAGTGGTTTTCTATTTCATCATTTTTATCTATTTTTCTTCATGCTTTATTTTATCATGTATATCTGGTTGTTTTATGAGTTTGGATTGTTTGAGTCCACTATATATAGGGAATGTTCGTTGGGCAAAGAACAACACATTATTTTAGTTATTAATCACAAAGTTTGATTTTTCACTATGAAGCTTGTTCCTAATTGAACTATTTAGAACAACCTTTGTAGCATTCAATAATTCGCTAATTAAAAAATCACTAGGTCAAGAATACTAATTTGATTTTAGCTTTCATGGAATTAATCTCAAATCTTTTTTTTTTTTCATTTCTAGGGCACACTGCAACACGGTTTGCATCAAAATATGACAAAAATACCTGAAGTAAACGCAACAAGCAAAATGACCCAAAAAGCATCGAATTGTACCAATATGCTTGAAATATATCAGAATGATAAAATATCCAAAAATGCATGAAAGAAACTAATAAACGCATGCAACAAATAAACAAAACTTAGTCAAAATGTGTCAAATTAGGCCAAAATTTCTAGAACCCATTAAAATGCTCATCATGAACCCTATTGTAGCATGTAAATCAAATGAGATCTGGCATGAACCCTAAGAAAGCTAAAATCAAATGAAGAATCCTTACCAAATGATTGCTTGGAAAAAGAATCGAGGCATGAAGGGTTGAATGCCATGAAGATTGGAAATCTTTGATTGGTTCGTCGTAGTTGAATTCTGAACAAGATTGAAACTGAAAATTTGACGTTTTAATAATCTCTAAAACAATGTATTTTCTTCGTACAATGAATCATCACGTCTTATAGTTCCTTGTCTGAATGCCGCAAAGATTGGAAATCTATGGTTGGCTCATCATAGTTGAATTCAGACCAAGATTGAAAATGAAAATTTCACCTTATATTAATCTCTCAAACAATTCACTTTCTTCGTCCAATGAATGAAGATGTCTTATACAGTTCCTTAGAGAATTTGACAAAGAGGGCATAGAGAGGGAAAAGGCAAGAGTGGTGAGCTTATTGTCGAGAAAAAGCCAGGTTAGTTTTGATGCAATGTCCAAAAGGTCAAGATCTTTTTGAGGTGGGAGAGAATGATGAGAATCATGGAAGGCAAGCTCGTAAGGATCATTTCTATGCTTTTGAGGAGTAGATAACTAGGTCAAGAGCAAATAAGATCGAAGAAGCATGCAAGGACTTGTCCAAGTTACGCGGGTTTGGGCATGAAGGTATGTATGCCACAAAGATTGGAAATCTTTCATTGGTTCATTGTTGATGAATTAAGAACAAAATTGAAAATGAAAATTTCACTTTACAATAATCTCTCATACAACATATTTTCTACATACAATGAATGAAGATGTCTTATATAGTTCCTTGTAGAATCAGACAAAGAGAACATGGAGAGGAAAAAGGCAAGAATGGTGAGCTTGTTATCGAGAAAAAGCCAATCTAGTGCGGATGCCTCCAAAAGGCCTCAAGATCAAATCCTTTCTAATCTACACATGCTTGATAGAGGGTCAAATTCTATTGTTCAGGGGCCAGTTTTAGATTTTTCATTTTTTGAATTAGTTTGAGGGCATTTGCATCATTATTTTTTGCCGTTGCTTTATGTAAAGTAGGATTTTTATTTCATCATTTTTATCTAGCTTTCATCATGCTTTATTTTATCTCTTGTATCTGGTTGTTTTACGAGTTTACATTGTTTGAGTCCACATATATAAGGAATGTTCGTTGGGCAAAGATCAACACATTATTTTTGTTATTAATCATAAAATTATATTTTCATTGTCAAGCTTGTTCTAATTGGACTTGAAATTAACACTACAAGCGGAATGTACCAAAAGCCATTGAAATATACCAGAACAGAAACAATATTCAAAAATGCACGAAAGGGTAGTATACACGCGCACGAAAGGGTAGTATACAGGCACACGAAATGAACAAAACAAAGTGGAAATGTATCAAATTAGGCCAAAACATAATGAGATTGAAATTGAAAATTTCACTTTATAATAACCTCTCAAACAATGTGCTTTCTTCATACAATGAATAAAGACGCCTTACATAGTTTCTTTGAGAATTTGACAAAGAGAGCATAGAGGAAACAAGCAAGAGCGGTGAGCTTATTATCAAGAAAAAGCCAATTCATGCTAGCATTGTCCAAAACATCTCGAGTCAAATCCTTTTGACAATGGAGAGAATGATGAGAATCATGGAAGGCAAGCCAGGAAGGATCTTTACATGTTCCGGAGTAGTCGATGACTAGGTCAAGAGCAAATATGATTGAAGAAGCATGGAGGAAGAAGAACAAACCTTTGTGCATTTGATTCAAGCTAATGCGAAAAAAGAAGAATGTATGAAAACACGCATAAGCTTTTAGTTCGATTATTGAATTTTCTACTCTGAGTACAATCCAGAAGCATTTTTTGAATATACACGTGTTTGTCAGAGGGTCAAATTCAGTTGTTTGCGGGTTAGTTTTAACATTTTTATGTTTTGAGTTACATTAAGGGTATTTCCATCATTGTTCTTTTTAGTATTTCAGTTTTATCTAGATGTTTTACAAATAATGTGGTTTTCTATTATTCGCTTTATTTTTTCATGTTTATCTGGTTGTTCTATGAGTTAGTATTGTTTGAGCCTGCCTACATATAAGGAATGTTAGTTGAACAAAAGAACAACACATTACTTGAGCTATTAATCATCAAATCAGATTTTTGCGGTAAGTTCAGCTTGTTCAAAATTGAACTATTAGAACTTATCGAACATTTCAAATCTTTGCAGCATTCAACCATTCCAGCCTTGGATCTCGATTTAGGAGATCATAGGGTTAAGGATATTAATTTGATTCTAGCATTCTTTGAATTCATCTTGAATCTTGGTTTGTTTCTAGTGTACATTCCACAACAAGGTTCACATCAAAATACAACAAAAATACCTGAAATAAATGCGACAAGGAAAATGTCCCAAAAATCATTGAATTGTACCGATATGCTTGAAATATATCAGAACGAGTAAAAATGTTCAAAAATGTATGAAAGGGACATGCGGGCAAAAAGAATGAAACTAAGTCAAAGCGTATCAAATTAGGCCAAAACGTTCCAGAACCTTTTGAAATGCCCAATATGAACCCTGTTGTAGGATGTACTATGTAACTCAAACAAGAATCAAGGCTTGAAGAGTTGAATGCCACAAAGAATCAAAATCTTTGATTGGTTTGTCATAGTAGAATTTTGATGAGAATAGAGTGGTGATCTTATTATCAAGAAAAAGCAATCTAGCGATGATGCATTGTCAAAGGTCATGAGGTCAAATCCTTTTTAGAAGCGAGAGAATGATGAGCATCATGAAAGGCAAGCTAGCAAGGATACTTTACGTGTTCTGTAGGAGCAGATAACTAGGTCAAGAGCACGTAAGATCGAAGAAGCATGTAAGGACTTGTCCAAGTTATGTGATTCTAGCTCAAAGATCAAGTGCAACAAGGAAGATACCCAATTTCGAGATAAGCATGGAGGAAGAAGGACTAACCTTCATGCATTTGATTCAAGCTGGAGAAAAATAAAAAGGATGTATGAAAATGCACATAAATTTTAGCTCGATTATTGGTTTTTCATCCTAAAGTACAATCCTGAACAATTTTTTGGATCTACATGTGTTTGTTAGAGGGTCGAATTCCGTTGTTTAGGGGCCAGTTTTATTGTTTTAATATTTTGAGTTAGTTTAAGGGTATTTGCATCATTATTCTTTTCAGTATTTCAGTTTTATCTAGTTGTTTTACAAGTAATGTGATTTTTTATTTTATCATTTTCATCTAGTTTTCGGCATGCTCTATTTTATCATGTTTTTCTATTTGTTCTCCGAGTTAGTATTGCTTGAGTCTGCCTATATACAAGGAATATTCGTTGTTCGAAGATCAACACACTATTTGCATTATTAATCATAAAGTTAGATTTCCGCTGTCAAGCTTGTCCCTAATTGAACTATTTAGAACTTATTAAATTTTTCCAACCTTTGTAGTGTTCTATCATTACACCCTTGGTTCTCTATTTAGGAATCATGCAATCTAATGTTAGCATTCTTTTAATTCATCTTGAATCTTGTTTTGTTTCTAAGGTACACTCCGTAACAAGGTTCACATGTAATAAAAGCAACAAGCGAAATGTCCCAACAAGCACCAAATTTTACCAATATGCATGAATTATATTAGAAATAACGAAAAATGTTCAAAAATGCATGAAAGGAACTATACATGCATGCGAAAATTAAAAAACTGGGTCAAAATGTATCAAATTAGGCCAAAACATTCCAGAACCCATTAAAATGCTCAATGTGAACCCTATTGTCGGATGTACTATGTAACTCAAATGAGATTGAACATAAACCCTGAGAAAGCTAAACTCGAATGAAGAACGTGACCAAATTATTGCTTGAAATGATTTCACATTCATATTCCTTCACCAGTTCAAGCCATCATCTTTTACTTATGTTTAACTCCTTTTGAGAAAAATATACTTGAGGCTTTTGAAGTCTGTATATTTACTTCCATAGAAATCTATATAAATATTACAACCAGCTCTGAGTCATGCATATGGTAATTCTGCTGGTTTCAGTTGTCTCAATGCATACAGCCAAATCTTAACTTGTGTTAACTAATACATTAGCAAACCAACTGCACTAGAATAAGGAATCCGAGACTTATAATCAATGTCATCATCTGATTGAGGACACAATCCAGATGATAATTTGAAGTGGGCAGCCAAGGGAGTACTAAAAAGCCTTAACATTTAGCATATTGAATTTTTGAAGGCCCTTCTCAATGTATCCCTTCTGACTCAAATACGATCCGTATCTTTTCTATCCCTCAAGATTTCCATATTAAGAATTTTCTTTGCTACACCCAAATCCTTCATCTCAAACTTATTAATAAGTTAATATTTCACCTTTCTGACCTCTGCTTTATTCTTAGTTGTAATGAGCATATCATTAACATATAACAGTAAATATGTGATCGATCCACCATCTTCATTTTTGAAGTATATACAACAATTATAATTACTCTGTTGAAACTATGAATGACTGAATGAATCGAATCTTTGTACCACTGTCTCGATGACTGCTTTAGTCTATACGAAGACTTCTTTAACAAGCATACAGTCTTTTTCTCAGAAATTATGAAACCTTTTGGTTGTTGCATGTAAATATTCTCTTCAAGTTCTCTAGGCAAAAATGTTATCTTGACATTCATCTGTTCAAGTTCCAAATCATTCTTTACCATTATCCCAAGTAAAGCTCGAATTGAACAGTGCCTTACAACTGGTGAGAGCACATTTGTGAAGTCAACACTTGGAATTTGACTAAATCCTTTTGCTACCAATCTAGCCTTATACCTAGTATTTTCAATCTTTGATGTCCCTTCTTTCCTTTCCAACACTTATTTACAACGAACAACCCTTTTATTCTTAGGTAGTTTCACCAAGTCCCAAGTACAATTTGTATTTAATGACTCTATCTCCTCCTGCATAGCAATCACCCATCTGCTAGAATCATTACAACTGACTGCCTTTGTGTATATAGCTAGTTGCGTAATGGAATCAATTTTCTCAACCACATCCAAAGCATATGCTACCTAGTCTACTTCTCCATACTTCTGTGGAGGTCTAATCTGTGTATGATGTATATCCTAAGGAATGTTAGTTGAACAAAAGAACAACACATTACTTGAGCTATTAATCATCAAATCAGATTTTTGCGGTAAGTTCAGCTTGTTCAAAATTGAACTATTAGAACTTATCGAACATTTCAAATCTTTGCAGCATTCAACCATTCCAGCCTTGGATCTCGATTTAGGAGATCATAGGGTTAAGGATATTAATTTGATTCTAGCATTCTTTGAATTCATCTTGAATCTTGGTTTGTTTCTAGTGTACATTCCACAACAAGGTTCACATCAAAATACAACAAAAATACCTGAAATAAATGCGACAAGGAAAATGTCCCAAAAATCATTGAATTGTACCGATATGCTTGAAATATATCAGAACGAGTAAAAATGTTCAAAAATGTATGAAAGGGACATGCGGGCAAAAATGAATGAAACTAAGTCAAAGCGTATCAAATTAGGCCAAAACGTTCCAGAACCTTTTGAAATGCCCAATGTGAACCCTGTTGTAGGATGTACTATGTAACTCAAACAAGAATCAAGGCTTGAAGAGTTGAACGCCACAAAGAATCAAAATCTTTGATTGGTTTGTCATAGTAGAATTTTGATGAGAATAGAGTGGTGATCTTATTATCAAGAAAAAGCAATCTAGCGATGATGCATTGTCAAAGGTCATGAGGTCAAATCCTTTTTAGAAGCGAGAGAATGATGAGCATCATGAAAGGCAAGCTAGCAAGGATACTTTACGTGTTCTGTAGGAGCAGATAACTAGGTCAAGAGCACGTAAGATCGAAGAAGCATGTAAGGACTTGTCCAAGTTATGTGATTCTAGCTCAAAGATCAAGTGCAACAAGGAAGATACCCAATTTCGAGATAAGCATGGAGGAAGAAGGACTAACCTTCATGCATTTGATTCAAGCTGGAGAAAAATAAAAAGGATGTATGAAAATGCACATAAATTTTAGCTCGATTATTGGTTTTTCATCCTAAAGTACAATCCTGAACAATTTTTTGGATCTACATGTGTTTGTTAGAGGGTCGAATTCTGTTGTTTAGGGGCCAGTTTTATTGTTTTAATATTTTGAGTTTGTTTAAGGGAATTTGCATCATTATTCTTTTCAGTATTTCAGTTTTATCTAGTTGTTTTACAAGTAATGTGATTTTTTATTTTATCATTTTCATCTAGTTTTCGGCATGCTCTATTTTATCATGTTTTTCTATTTGTTCTCCGAGTTAGTATTGCTTGAGTCTGCCTATATACAAGGAATATTCGTTGTTCGAAGATCAACACACTATTTGCATTATTAATCATAAAGTTAGATTTCCGCTGTCAAGCTTGTCCCTAATTGAACTATTTAGAACTTATTAAATTTTTCCAACCTTTGTAGTGTTCTATCATTACACCCTTGGTTCTCTATTTAGGAATCATGCAATCTAATGTTAGCATTCTTTTAATTCATCTTGAATCTTGTTTTGTTTCTAAGGTACACTCCGTAACAAGGTTCACATGTAATAAAAGCAACAAGCGAAATGTCCCAACAAGCACCAAATTTTACCAATATGCATGAAATATATTAGAAATAACGAAAAATGTTCAAAAATGCATGAAAGGAACTATACATGCATGCGAAAATTAAAAAACTGGGTCAAAATGTATCAAATTAGGCCAAAACATTCTAGAACCCATTAAAATGCTCAATGTGAACCCTATTGTCGGATGTACTATGTAACTCAAATGAGATTTAACATAAACCCTGAGAAAGCTAAACTCGAATGAAGAACGTGACCAAATTATTGCTTGAAATGATTTCACATTCATATTCCTTCACCAGTTCAAGCCATCATCTTTTACTTATGTTTAACTCCTTTTGAGAAAAATATACTTGAGGCTTTTGAAGTCTGTATATTTACTTCCATAGAAATCTATATAAATATTACAACCAGCTCTGAGTCATGCATATGGTAATTCTGTTGGTTTCAGTTGTCTCAATGCATACGTGATCACCTTCCTTTGTTGCGTCAAAACACATCCTAGGCCATGAAATCTAATAGACTACAAAACTTTCTACCCCTTCTGGTTTGGTCAACATGGTTGTGTTAACAAATCTCTTCAATTCTTCAATGTTACATTCTCAATTTTTAGTTTGGCCAGATCTTTAACCCTTCAGATATATTTGAGAACCCTTCGATGAACCTTCTATAATATTGTGATAAACTCAAAAAATTACGAATTTTTCCTATTCTAGTTGGCCTTGACCAATTCAGAACTACCTCCACTTTGATTGGATCTACCTTGTAAGGTCCCTAATTTTATATTCTTAAGTTGGTTGATATAGCCCATTTAAGAAATGAACTGTAAAAGCTCGCCCAATTAAGGTACTAAAAGCCCAAGCCATAAATTATTTAAAAGCCCAACAATTTAAAAGATTAAGTTTAAGAAATATGATTACAAAGATTTAATGAATAATTGAATTGTCACAATGGTCATTTGCATGGTACTTCATATAGGCAACTCAGGTTCAAATGCAAATGTTTTTATAAAATATTTTTATGAAATTATTTTTGAGTTAAAAATCCTCATTTTACACATGAAGAACAATTATATCAAGTTAATTGGATGAAATAATTATTTTATTAGTAGGCACTCTATTGGTTACAAATCTTTTGAATAGTTCATTCTCATCTATTTGTTATTATTTAAATAATGCATGTAGTTAACTCAATTACCTTTGTTTATGTGGTCAAACAATTACGGTGCTTAAGATGTGGTGAATAATGCATGTGATCAAATAAATCATCTTTAATCATGACTAATTAGTATATTTACATATATTTTACACATACTTCTATTTAACTTCCAAATTAACTCTCCACTTAGGTCCTAAAACTATTTTCTATTAATCAATAAGGTCATTAGATTTTAATAATAAAGCACTTAAGTCCTAATTTTAAATCTAACGACTAGTAATAAAAATTTGGTTGTAAGGCAAAGTAATGTAAGAAAACATGAACCAAGGTCCTCAAACTATATTTTTCTAGGATATAGTGAAGAAACCAAATGCTGTAAGGCTATAATCGATGAAAGAACAAAGGGGGACTTTAAAGTAATAACAGAGGGGGGCTTTTATTTGTTGTTAGATAATCAAGGCACAATTAATTCAAGTAAAGATCTTGTATATAACGATACAACCAAGCATGCTGATATTAAATTTTATTTGGTTAGAGACATAGTTGAGAACTAGGGTGAACCCAAACTTTTTGCGTTGTGGGTCAAAAATTAAAGTGTAATTAAAAAAAATTAATTAAAATAAGCTAATACGCATTTTGAGACTTTGAAAACGTCTTATAAGACCCTTATTCTAAAACACGTGTGCAACTTTGTCTTTTCTCACAAAATTTCCTTGGTTATTCTCTATAAATTTATAATAGGTTTTTTATGGATACTTAGGATAAACAAAAAGAAAATTCTTCTGTTTGCCATGGTGAACAATTTTTATAATCTTGTGAGAGTAGAAAAATTGAAGAAGTCAGCAATTTCTTCATGTATTTGGATTGAACATTCTTGATTCAATTTC
>NW_019263743.1:12913-14272 GCF_002742605.1 Olea europaea var. sylvestris | reverse complement strand
CGGGATTTTAGCCAAATTCCTTAGTTTGTGCCTCCGAATAATTAATTTACTTATTAATTATGTCAGGTTGAAGAAGTGCTGGAATGAAAATTTACAAAGCAAAACCATACCAGGGGCAATTTTATCATTTGGCGCGACGGTGTCGGAATGGACTGAAATTTGGCTGGTTGATTGGAAACTGCCCGCGAAATTGGACTCGGGGCATAGACCCCGGATCACGGGATTTTGGCCAAATTCCTTCATTTGGGCCTCCGAAAAATTAATTTCCTTATTAATTATGTCAGGTTGAAGAAGTGATGGACAGAAAATTAACAAAGAAAAACCGCACCAGGGACAATTTTTTCATTTGCGCGACGGTGTCGGAATGGACCGAAGTTTGGCAGGTTGATTGGAAATGACTCGCGAAATTAGACTCGGGGTATAGACCGGGGATTAAGGGATTTTAGCCAAATTCCTTCGTTTGGGTCTCTAAATAATTAATTTCGTTATTAATTATGTATGGTTGAAGAAGTGCTGGATAGAAAATTAACAAAGCAAAACTGAACCAGGGACAATTTTGTCATTTGTCACGACGATGTCGGAATGGGCCGAAATTTGGCACGTTGATTAAAAATGGCCCGCGAAATTGGACTCGAGGTACAGACTAGAGATCACGGGATTTTATCCAAATTCCTTCAGTTGGGCCTCCAAATAATTAATTTCCTTATTAATTTTGTCAAGTCGAAGAAGTGCCAGTCAGAAAATTAACAAACAAAAACCGGACCAGGGGCAATTTTGTCATTTTTCGCGACGGTGTCAGAATGGGCCGAAATTTCGCTGGTTGATTGGAAATGGCTTGCGAAATTGGACTCGAGGCATAGGCCCGAGATTACGGGATTTTAGCCAAATTCCATGGTTTGGTCCTCTGAATAATTAATTTCCCTATTAATTATGTCAGGCTGAAGAAATACTTGACAGAAAATTAACGAAGCAAAACCGCACCAGGGGCAATTTTGTCATTTTTCGCGACGGTGTCGCAATGGGCCAAAATTTGGCAGGATGATTGGAAACGGCCCACGAAATTAGACGTGTACCACAAACCCTGTATCATAGGATTTTAGCCAAATTCCTTCGTTTGGGCCCCCGAATAATTAATTTCCTTACTAATTATGTAAGGTTGAAGATGTGTTGGACAGAAAATTAACAAAGATAAATCGCACAGGAGGCAATTTTGTCATTTGGCGCGATGGTATCGGAATGGGCCGAAATTTGGCAGGTTGATTGGAAACGGCTAGCTAAATTGGATTCGGGGCACAACCCGGGAACACGGGTATTTAGCCGAATTCCTTCGTTTGGGCCTCCGAATAATTAATTTCCTTA
>NW_019263743.1:0-4933 GCF_002742605.1 Olea europaea var. sylvestris | reverse complement strand
TTTGGGCCTCCGACTAATTAATTTCCTTAATAATTATTTCAGGTTGAAGAAGTGCTGGACAGAAAATTAACGAAGAAAAACCGCACCAGGGGCTATTTTTACATTTGCACGACGTTGTTGAAATGGGCCGAAATTTGGCAGGTTGATTGGAAACGGCCCACGAAATTAGACTCAGGGCACTAACCCGAGATCACGAGATTTTTGCCAAATTCCTTCGTTTGGGCCTCCGAATAATTAATTTCCTTATTAATTATGTCAGGTTAAAGAAGTAATGGACAGAAAATTAACAAAGATAAACCACACCAGGGGCAATTTTATCTTTTGGCGCGACCGTGTCGAAATGGGCAAAAATTTGGCAGGTTGATTGGAAACGGCCCGCAAAATTGGAATCGGGGCACAGACCCGGGATCACGGGATTTTAGCCAAATTCCTTTGTCTAGGCCTCCGAATAATTAATTTCCTTATTAATTATGTCAGGTTGAAGAAGTTTTGGACAGAAAATTAACAAAGCCAAACTGCACCATGGTCAATTTTGCCATTTTTCGCGATCGTGTCGAAATGTGCCGAAATTTAGCAGGTTGATTGGAAATGGCCCGCGAAGTCGGAACCGGGGAATAGACCTAGGATCCCAAGATTTTTGCCAAATTCCTTCGTTTGGACCTCCGAATAATTTATTTCCCTATTAGTTATGTAAGGTTGAAGAAGTGTTGGACAGAAAATTAACAAATATAAACCGCACAGGGGGCAATTTTGTCACTTTTCGCGACGGTGTCAGAATGGGCCGAAATTTGCTAGTTGATTGTAACCGGCTCGCAAAATTGGACTTGGGGCACAGATTTGGGATCATTGGATTTTAGCCAAATTCCTTCGTTTGGGCCTTCGAATAATTAATTTCCCTATTAATTATGTCAGGTTGAAGAAGTGCTGGACAGAAAATTAACGAACCAAAACCACACAAGGGGCAATTTTGTCATTTGTCACGATGATGTCGGAATGTGCCAAAATTTGGCAGGTTGATGGGAAACCGCCCGCGAAATTGGATTCGGGGCACAAACCCGGGATCACGAGATTTTAGCCAGATTCCTTCATTTGGGCCTCCGAATAATTAATTTTCGTTTTAGTTATGTCAGGTTGAAGAAGCCCTGGACTGAAAATTAACAAAGAAAAACTACACCAGGGGCAATTCTGTCATTTTTTGTGATGGTGTCGGAATGGGCCGAAATTTGGCAGGTTGATTGGAAATGGCCTGCGAAATTGGAGTCGGGGCACACACCCGGGATCGCGGGATTTTAGCCAAATTCTTTCGTTTGGGCCTCCGAATAATTAATTTCCTTATTAATTTTGTAAGTTGAAGAAGTGTCGGACAAAAAATTAACAGAGATAAACCACACCAGCGACAGTTTTGTCATTTGGCGTGACGGTGTCGGAATTGGCCGAAATTTGGCAGGTTGATTGGAAACAGCCCGCGAAGTTGGACTCGGGGCATAGACCCGGGATCACGGGATTTTAGCCAAATTCCTTTGTTTGGGCCTCTAAAAAATTAATTTCGTTATTAATTATGTATGGTTGAAGAAGTGCTGGATAGAAAATTAAGAAAGCAAAACTGCACCAGGGACAATTTTGTCATTTGTCACGACGGTGTCGGAATGGGCCGAAATTTGGCACGTTGATTAAAAATGGCCCACGAAATTGGACTCGAGGCACAGACTCGGGATCACGGGATTATATCCAAATTCCTTCATTTGGGCCTCCAAATAATTAATTTCCTTATTAATTTTGTCAAGTCGAAGAAGTGCCGGTCATAAAATTAACAAAGAAAAACCGCACCAGGGGCAATTTTGTCATTTTTCACGACGGTGTCGTAATGGGCCGAAATTTGGCTGGTTGACTGGGAATAGCTTGCGAAATTGGACTCGGGGCATATGCCCGAGATTACAAGATTTTACCCAAATTCCATGGTTTGGTCCTCCGAATAATTAATTTCCCTATTAATTATGTCAGGTTGAAGAAATGTTGGACAGAAAATTAACGAAGCAAAACCGTACCAGGGCCAATTTTGTCATTTTTCCCGACGGTGTCGCAATGGGCAGAAATTTGGCAGGATGATTGGAAATGGCCCGCGAAATTGGACTTGTACCACAGACCTTGGATCACAGGATTTTAGCCAAATTCCGTCGTTTGGGCCCCCGAATAATTAATTTCCTTATTAATTATGTAAGGTTGAAGACGTGTTGGATAGAAAATTAACAAAGATAAATCGCACCGGAGGCAATTTTGTCATTTGGCGCGACGGTATCGGAATGGGCCGAAATTTGGCAGGTTGATTGGAAACGGCCCGCGAACCCGGGATCATGGGAATTTAGCCATATTCCTTTGTTTGGGCCTCCGAATAATTAATTTCCTTATTAATTATGTCAGGCTGAAGAAGTGCTTGACAGAAAATTAACAAAGAAAATCCGCACCAGGGGCAATTTTTTCATTTGTGAGACGGTGTCAGAATGGGCCGAAATTTGGCAGGTTGATTGGAAACGGCCCGCAAAATTGGACCCGGGGCAAGGACCCGGGATCACGAGATTTTTGCAAAATTCCTTCGTTTGGGCCTCCGAATAATTAATTTCCTTATTAATTATGTTAGGTTGAAGAAGTGTTGGACAGAAAATTAACAAAGATAAATCGCACTAGGGGCAATTTTGTCATTTGGCGCGACAGTGTCGGAATGGGCCGAAATTTGACAGGTTGATTGGAAACGGCCAGCGAAAATGGACTCGGGGCACAGACCCGGGATCACGGGACTTTAGCCAAATTCCTTCGTTTGGACCTCCGAATAATTAATTTCCCTATTAATTATGTCAGGTTAAAGAAGTGCTGGACAGAAAATTAACGAAGCAAAACCGCACCAAGGGCAATTTTATCATTTGTCGCGACGGTGTCGGAATGGGCCGAAATTTGGCAGGTTGTTGGAAAACGGCCCGCGAAATTGGACTCGGGGCACAGACCCAGGATCACAGGATTTTAGCCAAATTCCTTCATTTGGGCCATCGAATAATTAATTTTCGTATTAATTATATCAGGTTGAAGAAGTACTGGATAGAAAATTAACAAAGAAACACCGCACCAGGGGCTATACTGTCATTTTTCACAACGGTGTTGGAACGGGCCGAAATTTGGCAGGTTGATTGGAAACGTCCCGCGAAATTGGAGTCGGGGAACGGACCTAGGATCGCGGGATTTTTGCCAAATTCCTTCGTTTGGGCCTCCGAATAATTAATTTCGTTATTAATTATGTATGGTTGAAGAAGTGCTGGACAGAAAATTAACAAAGCAAAACTACATCAGGGACAATTTTGTCATTTGTCGCGACGGTGTCAGAATGGGCCGAAATTTGGCATGTTGATTAGAAACGGCCTGCGAAATTGGACTCGAGGCACAGACCCGGGATCACGGGATTTTATCCAAATTCCTTCATTTGGGCCTCCGAATAATTAATTTCCTTATTAATTATGTCAAGTCGAAGAAGTGCTGGTCAGAAAATTAACAAAGAAAAACCGCACCAAGGGCTATTTTATCATTTTTCGTGACGGTGTCGTAATGGGTCGAAATTTGGTTGGTTGATTCTCCGAATTTCGCAATTTTGTCATTTGTCACGATGATGTCGGAATGGGCCGAAATTTGGCAAGTTGATGGGAAACCACCCGCAAATTTGGTCTCATGCACAAACTCGGGATCACAGGATTTTAGCCAGATTCCTTCATTTGGGCCTCCAAATAATAAATTTTCGTATTAGTTATGTCAGGTTGAAGAAGTGCTGGACTGAAAATTAATAAAGAAAAACCGCACCAGGGGCAATTCTATCATTTTTCGTGATGGTGTCGGAATGGGCCGAAATTTGGCAGGTTGATTGGAAATGGCCTGTGAAATTGGAGTAGGGGCACACACCCGGGATCGCGGGATTTTAGCCAAATTCCTTCGTTTGGGCCTCCGAATAATTAATTTCCTTATTAATTTTGTAAGTTGAAGAAGTGTCGGACAAAAAATTAACAAAGATAAGCCACACCAGTGGCAGTTTTGTCATTTGGCGTGACGGTGTCGGAATTGGCCGAAATTTGCCAGGTTGATTGGAAACGGCCTGCAAAATTGGACTCGGGGCATAGACCTGGGATCACGGGATTTTAGCCAGATTCCTTTGTTTGGGCCTCTACATAATTAATTTCGTTATTAATTATGTATGGTTGAAGAAGTGCTAGATAGAAAATTAACAAAGCAAAACTGCACCAGGGACAATTTTGTCATTTGTCACGACGGTGTCGGAATGGGCCGAAATTTGGCACGTTGATTAAAAATGGCCCGCGAAATTGGACTCGAGGCACAGACTCGGGATCATGGGATTTTATCCAAATTCCTTCATTTGGGCCTCCAAATAATTAATTTCCTTATTAATTTTGTAAAGTTGAAGAAGTGCCGGTCAGAAAATTAACAAAGAAAAACCGCACTAGGGGCAATTTTGTCATTTTTCGGGATGGTGTCGTAATGGGCCGAAATTTGGCTGGTTGATCTGAAACGGCTTGCGAAATTGGACTCGGGGCATAGGCCCGGGATTACGGGATTTTAGCCAAATTCCACGGTTTGGTCCTCCGAATAATTAATTTCCCTATTAATTATGTCAGGTTGAAGAAATGCTGGACAGAAAATTAACGAAGCAAAACCGCACCAGGGGCAATTTTGTGATTTTTCGCGACGGTGTCGCAATGGGTCGAAATTTGGCCGGATGATTGGAAACGACCCACGAAATTGGACTTGTACCACAGATCCTGGATCACAGCATTTTGGCCAAATTCCTTCGTTTGGGCCCTCGAATAATTAATTTCCTTATTAATTATGTAAGGTTAAGACGTCTTGGACAGAAAATTAACAAAGATAAATCGCATCGGAGGCA
>NW_019263742.1:12440-14273 GCF_002742605.1 Olea europaea var. sylvestris | reverse complement strand
GGTACATTTCTTTTCTCATCATTTTCTCAGCTTGTAAGGCTAATACTAGTTGGAGATGAGGTTTGGTCTTTATCCCGAGGAAAGAGAATTGCTCTTCTCCTGGTTTCTGAAAAGACATTTCTCTCTTTCTATAACGAATGGTTGCATAATTGCATCCCAACCAATCCATGCCCAAAATTATATCGAAATCTTTCATCTCTATCAGATACAAATTAGCTTCTAATGTTTTTCCTTCGATTTCAAGATTTATTGACATAGCTAATTGATCTGTATTTAATGTTCTACCTGAGGGAACGCTAACTTCTAGTATACTTTTTGACTTCTCACAAGTAATACTAGATTTAGCAATGAAAGACGTTGATACAAAAGAGTGAGTAGCTCTCGAATCAAACAGTACATAAGCAGGTGTATTGAATATCAGTAAAATATCTATTACTATGTTTGAGTTTTCCTCTGTATCCTTCTGAGTCAGTGTAAAGACTCGTCCTTTTCCCTTTTTGTTCTGATCACCGTTATCATCCTTCTTTTGAGTGAACATATGACAATCCTTAGAAATATGTCTTGGCTTACCGCACCAAAAAAAGGCATTCTTTCCATACAAGCATTCACCACGATGAGGTTTACCACACTTCAGACAAGGCGCAACTGTAGCTACTATGGCCTTGCTAGCACTAGATCCAATGTTAGCCTTCTTATTTTGCCATTTGCCCTTTCTTTGTCTTGACTATTCCACTTCCTCTTTCCAATATGCCCTCTAGCTTGCTGGTTGTACAATTGACGGTGTTGCTCCGCATTAGCCTTCTGATACCAAATAGTGTGAGTTCGTTCCAACATCTCACGATATGATGTGAAACGATGTGACATAAGAATCATGCTTAGGTCTGGGTTTAACTCTTGCTCGAACCTTCTAGTCTTCTTAATTTTCATGTCAACCAGGTGTCGAGCATATCTTGAGAGTTGATCGAACTTTTGTTCGTAATCAGTCAGGGACATATTACCGTATTTAAGCTGAAGGAAATCGCTTTCCTTGAAATCTCTTAGAGACTGAGAAAAATACTTGTCCATTACTTTCTCTTTAAATTGTTCCCATGTTAACGCCAATTGCTGCTCCGGGGTTCTAGTCCAAGACATTGAATCCCACTAGTAACTTGCATCACCAATAAACATAAACTCCGCACACTGAACCTTTTGGGCGTCGGTGCAGTCTATGAGTCGAAAAAATCGTTCTAGCTTACGAAGCCATTCCTCAACTGCTAGTGGACCAGATGCTCCATCGAAGGTAGGGGGCTTATACCTTCGAAATAACTCAACCACCGACGCATGAGTCAGGAGAGTAATAGGAGCTGGTGGTGTAGATAGAGCTGGGTTCTGATTCAGCCTGCCAAGATCTTGAACCGCTTGTAGGAGATCTCTTATCAAATTATTCTGGTTTACACGAGAAATTTCCCTAGAAATAAGATATAATATCTCACATTAACTTCTTTTTCCAAAACCAGGATTAAAATAGGGAAATATTTTTAGCTCGAACCAGATTTGATTTTTTTAATTAAAAAGTACTCCTTGAAATCACGATATACAATAGTTCGACAACCTTTACTTCCATAACATTAAGGAAAAGATAACACAAGGAAAAAGAATCTAATTTCTAATCCATATGAATCTTGCGAATCTTCTTTGGTGGAGCTTCATCTTCGAAGGAGTCTTCTGCCTCAGGCCCCGACTCTAGGTCTATCTCAACATGTGGCTCATGCTCATGTTCATTCTCTAATTCCAACCTAAAGTCATTCTCATGCTCCTATTAGGGATTTTCCTCTGGGTCTGATTCAAACTGAA
>NW_019263742.1:0-3424 GCF_002742605.1 Olea europaea var. sylvestris | reverse complement strand
TATCAAGAAAATCGTTACTAAAATTGATAAAAATGCACAAACTTTAATCTTTTCAACAGAGGTCTCATAATGTCTCTAGTTCTTAAGGTTACGCATAGAACAACTAAAAAAGATCCTAAGCTAGAATTGATGAATCTTACCATTTTGTTTGCTTCCTAACACTAACGTGTACTGCACGCTGTGACCACTCAAACTGATCCCATTCACTGGTCCACCCATCATAGTGAAAAAGCATAATTTGAAAATCCTCAGAGAACTACAATAATATATCAAAAGAAATCTTAGTATTAGGAAACCCTATGATAATCATATTTAGATGTATAGCAACGAAATTCAAACCAGCATAACCTTCTTCACTGCTGCATCAATATTGTTCTTTTGCTCCAAACCAACTGTAAAAGTTACTAGGTACTTGGGCTTCCGTTTCAGATCCTGCAATTTCCAAAGCAATCTTATGAGCATACTCCAGTGTTACCTGCATATATTTGACAAGTGATTACATGGTTGGTTTAATGAATGGTTTTCTATTTCCATTTCACAAGTTTTATCAGGGTGTGTTTGATTGGCTTTATTTTTCATGGAAAATGTTATTTTTCCACCTAAATTCCTACTTTTGGGATGTTTGATTGGCATTTCATGGGAAATATTTTTCAAAAGTTGATCACGTGACCATATTTTCCTAAAAGATAAGGAAAACATTTTATTTTCTAGGCAATTCACGCCCTCTCTTCATCTACCCGCACTCTCTCTCTCTCATCTACCAACTAAAGAAGGAAAAGTACAACATTTTCTAGATTAAAAATTTAGCTAATCAAACATATTTAATTGACAATTTCCATACAAATAAATTCGAGTCAATATTTCCTTTCTATGCTATGCTTGCAATCAAACATGCCCTTATAGTATTTAGTAAATGGATAAAGCTAACGGTTCATAATTTGGTGTGCCGAAGGGTGTACACCCTCTCACATGAGGATGGGACCCACGTGAATAAAATATTCGAGTGGACCCCACCATGTGAGAGGGTCTACACCCTTCGGTACACCAAATTATGTACCCCTAGCAAAACTCTTTATTAAATAGTCCTACTGGTGCAGAAGGTTATATAGGCAGCAGTTCTGGTGTTTGGGCATTTTGTCCTGTTTTATAGGGAGTGGCCGTGACCCCTTTTCTTACTTGTTAGGGCTTTGAACGTTGTATTGTTCTCTATTTAATTGGTGCAAATTCTGATGTAAAGGCATGTAGAAAATTATCCAAGCAATTACATATAATTTCTTTCATGCTACTGAATATACAAATAACTTCATAATGTTATCATTCTTATTGTCACCCATGCATATCAGAAATGGAAGAGCAGAAAGGATAGCAAGATTGCGAGCAGACACCATACGCATAACAAAAGAAAAATAACATCTGAATGGGCAAATATAAGTTTGAGTATGACCACTGATCAAAGTATTGCAGTAGAGTTGTAGAAGTGAAATTGCCATTAGAATGAGGACTCTTTGACAAATAGAAACTATGGAAATCCCATTGCAAATACCAGTTCCACTTTTTTTAATCCTTACCTCACTAGGTTCACCCCATAATCTTCGAAGATAAAAATCTGACTCTGAAACTACAATTCCTGGTGGCAAAGACTCTGCACCACGAGGGTTTGTAGGAACATAGATCTGAGAAACCAAAAATCATGAATATATCACCAGGATAAGTTATATGAATCATAACCTTGCTATAGATGTTAAACCAAGAATAGCAAAGAATGAATCAATCATATAGACTTCTATCCATTATAATCATTTCTATTTGATAAAAAATGAAAAGAAGAGGGGCACTCATCAACTTCCACTAATTTTGAAACCAGCCACATAAATAAACCAATGGAATAATCATTACCGGTCTTCAAGGTAAAAGAAAGCCTCAAAGTTCCAAAGAAAGCAACATAAGAATTCAAAGGAAGCAAAAGAAGTACCTTAGGTGTTGAAGGAGTACTGCCAGAACCAAGATTTTCAGGAAAACTACGACTAGCAGAACTATGGCGATCATCATTAAAGGCTATATCAAAAGATGACATGAGGCTTGAAGGTAAACTAATCTGCCAAGAAAGAGATAATAAAATGAGCCAAATGGGTGTGACATGACCTCTCAAGTAAGTTTAACTCAGTTTCTGAGCCAATGTACCTTAGTTAAAGAAACTGATGGAAACGAAACACCTATAAAATATCCAAGCAGCATCCCCATAAAAGTTGTTATAATGAGTCGAGCACTATCATTCGACTTCCTAAACACCCCACTGCATTAAGAAGCAAACGAAAAAATAAGCACTTAAGAGTTTGGATTTATTTTTAAACTGTTAATCAGAATGCACAGTTCTACATACCTGCGGTGCAAGTTTCCCATTGTGATAAAAAGTTGCTCAACTCAAAGTTCACGCACTAGGCAGAAACCAATATCATGAGCTACAGGAATGCATCCACCACTTTCTCACAAGTGAATTTGCACCTCACCAAGTAATATTCCTGTCAACACACAATTGGGGAATAAATTAATGCCACATAACTAACCTCATATTCTAATTGGTCACGCACTAAGCAGAAACCAATATCATGAGCTACAGGAATGCATCCACCACTTTCGCAAAAGTGAATTTGCAACTCACCAAGTAATATTCCTGTCAACACACAATTGGGGAATAAATTAATGCCACATATCTAACCTCGTATTCTAATTGATCTTTAATAACTATTCTCAATGAACTTTTTTAAATACCCACATAAATTAAATAAGCGATGCATTCCAAATTCTTTACCAAATTCAAAATAATTTTTTTTTTTTTTTTTTTTACCTATTTTACCACTAGGCAAAGCTTAAGATGTCACATTGGAGAGGGAATAAATGGACCTAAATATAGAAAAGGGGTAAAATATCAAGTAAATTTCAAGTAATTGTTTCTACATTTCCAAATAGAAAATAAGATAATTCCTAATTCAATTGTCGATCCGAGAGGCACAACACCTGAAGAATAAGGCACTGGTAACTAGCGACATCAACAACAATTGAAAATAAAATTCAAGCAAAAATAAACAAATAATAAGCCTAAAGGGAAAAGAAATTAAGAAACACGAAATCGAAGCACCAAAATTCATAGGGAAAATATCTATCACAGTTTCGTTTCTGAAAGATCGATCAATACAAACGCACGAAAAATTGAAATAAAAATTAAAAAAATTAAGATGATATCAAAAATTTAAGATTGAAATTGATAGATACGGTCGAAGGGAGGAATCTAGGTTTTGAGAGGCTTACAAGATTGACCCGGTGATTGGTCGATAGAGGGAGAAAAGGAGAAGAGAGGACCGCCTTCGCTGGTTTGATCTTTTCTTTGTGCTAAAATTGAATTGAAAGAGCAAATGTGCTTTATACC
>NW_019263741.1:0-14279 GCF_002742605.1 Olea europaea var. sylvestris | reverse complement strand
CCAACCACCCATTCTGCCTCATGAGTTTGATTCTATACTTAATCATGGTCGAAAGACCTATGCTAGTGCAATTATTGAGCATCATATCATTTATTAAAAATGAGAAGAGTTCGAGGAAAACCTTTGTTTTTTTCTTCAAGCCTCGACCGATCCTATTTTTCATTGCTTTATAGCTAAGGAGCCTACCTACAAATGAGACCAACGAATGCCCTACTTAGCATACACTGAAATGTAATATGATTAAATAGTGTTATTGCAATGCTATCACATCAATTAGTCAATCACGTCTATTGTGCGACCTAATCAAAGGATGCTAATGGAAGAGGCCCATCGCCGAAGATTTCCTTCGCCTCGAAAATACACTACAATAAGAACGTAATGCCTCACTAGGACAACATGTTTCGAGTGAGACGTCATATGGCATGACCCAATCTCCTCAAAAAGCACACGTGAAAAGGCAATGCAAAGTAGATGCTTCGTACTTAGTTGGCTGCCACTTGGTCTGCGAGCAAGACACATACATAACAAATATGATATTATAAAGTTTCTGTAACATTTCATTCCTACATTTTCTAGAATTAATGTTTCCACATGTAGTGTGATTTTCCTTTTCCATTTCAGTTTCCATTATCGCTTTCGTACAACCTAACTTCTATAACAAAAATACTTGAGATAAAATCACTTAAATAAAATAAAGCCTTGAACAGGAGCAAAAATATAAAACTTACAAAACACATTGAGGAGCCCAGATTGCGGTATCCCGTTCCCGCCATATCTAGGGGTAGCAGAGGCTGGGAATGATGGAGGAGATGCTTAGAGAAGGAATGAACGCAACAGATGGTGGGTAATAGAGAAGAGGTAGTTCGAAGAGGAGATCGACGGTGGCTATGGGCTGCTGCAACCGTCGGCTCTTGGAGGCTATGAAACGAAACTGTAGCTAGTGTTAATCGAGGTAGTAGTGGCTGAAAATGGCAATATATGACGTGGTGAGCTGTAAACACACCAAATAATGGGAGAAATCTTGGCAATTTGTGGGTGGAGACTCTAATAGACGTGCAGGCCACGGTGGATTTGCAAGGCTCAGTGTTTGAATGGCTAGCAGGGTCTCGTCTTGGTACTTGCTGCAGATATTGGAGTACGGGAAGGTGGTTGTGGAAGAAAAAGAGGCAGCGAATGCGGCGGTGGCGGCGGCGGTAAGGTGGGGTGAGGATTTCTGGCGAGAATCTGATAACTTTTCTATGAGCTGGACTTAGGTATGGTATCGATTATGGGTTGGCTTAGTGATTAAATTGTTTCACATAAAATTGGGCTATGTTCGGCTGCTAAGTTTGGGTTATTGTGTGGGCTGATTTCTGGGTTATAGTATAGGAAAATTACATGGGAGCAGGTCTTTAAAGACCACTTTTAAAGAACCAAGTATAAAGTTTAATTAAACATAAATCAGGTTTTAATTATATATTTTCATATTAATAAAAAATTTATAATTAACCCATCCCAGCCCTAAATTCGTTTCCCCCTTTCTAGCTCTCTCTCATTTTGCGTCTCTCTGCAGGAGTTTCTCCTCTCCGACGACATGGCACCTTAGGCGTTGAGGCATGGCATCGGAGGTGTAGCCGCCGTTTCGCACAACTCCATCATCGGCGTTGTTGCATGATCGTGGTTTCATCGCTTCTTTGCTCACGACGTTGACGGCAAGGGGGTGTGAGCATCACTTCTTCTCTGTTCAGATTTACCAGCCGACACTGTTACGAAGCAAAATAGCGAAGATGTGATGTGGCAACGCTGTCGGGAACGATGTGGTGTGGTGGAGGTATGGTGTGTTGTGGTGGTGAGTCTTGTGCGGTGGATCTAAGTAGCGATGGGAGTTTGGTATGGTGCATTTTATGTTTTGGGTGGTGTTGGTGACTTTGTGGGGGTGATGGTGGTATGATGAATCTTGGTAGGAATGCGATGGTGGTGATGATAGCAACGGTGCTCCTGTTGGCAGTGGGTATTTGGGTGGTGGTGAGGTTGGGAATTGTGTATTGTTGGTAGTGTTTGGTGCTGCTATATATGGTGGTCGTCCTGGTGGCTATGGTGGTTTTTGGAGTTGGAGACGGTGGTGAGATTGTGGGTTTGTTATCGTTGGTGTTTTTGGTGGTGTTGGTTGTGGTGGTTCCTGGTGACAATGGAGGTGGTTGTTAGTGGCAACGATTTTGTTGGTAATGATGTCATGGAGTTGGTATTGGCGGTGGTTGTGATGGTGTTGTGACCAAGTACTATGGTGGATCGGGATTGTGTTTTTGATGTTTGTGACCAATTATTTGGTCTCCCCGTGACCGATTATTAATCCGTGACTTAAAATTTGATCATTTTGTGATTAAAAAGTAATCTGTGACCATCAAATTTGAAAATATGTGATCCATGACCTATAATTTTTTGGATTTGTGACCATTAACATAAACTGTGACTTATAAAATTGATGGATAAATTGTGATCCGTGATAATAAAATAATTTGTGACCTATCAAAGTTTCGATTCGTGACCTCGAAATAATTTGTGACCAATTAATTTGATAATATGTGACCAGTGAATAAATTTGTGATCTATAATTGTGTGCACGTGACCATTAGTTATATAATTGTGATTTTATTATATTTAATTAATAAATCTTTTTAACTAATTAGATAAAAACCTGATTTTTGCATTAATTATACTTGAAATATGGTTTTTGAATTGTGCATTGTTAATACATGGTTTATGAATTTTTCCTAACTAAAAACTATCAAGTTCATGATTTATGGAACGTGGTTCAAAATAATTATATTTTCTCTCGAAACTTTAATTTTTAAGTTGTGCAAGTCTAAGATCACGCTTAAGTTTTCCTCTCTCATGTGTCGAAACTTAAAAAATCAATTCATTCAATTAGTGATCAAGTTATGGAAAGCATTAAAATCAATAACACATATAAATGGAATATGAAAATATCAAAGACATAACTATTTAAATATCAAAACATAAACTCAAATTGGTTACATCAAACCATAGATAAGAAGTTTAGTTCATGACGGAAGCCATAGAAACTAATAAAATCATATAAAACAACACAGAGAAGAGAACAGAATAGAAAGAAACTATTTTTGTAGATCTTCAATCTTCTTCGCAATGTTGTTCTTACTTTCTTCATTAATTTCTTGCTTCTTGCCCAGTTGAATTGTCCTCCAAAAGTGTCCTCTTAATTGATATTTATGTCATCTTGAAGTCTTTTCAAGAGTTGGGGTCGCATTGATGTTTTAAAAAGAAACCAAGAAAAATTCAAATTCCTCAAATCAAGCAGTGCCCCAACACCTCAAGTGTGGCGCCGCTTCGCAGGAATTTCAGTATTTTTATTGAAAATTTTTCTCCCAATATCCGATTGAGGCAATTTATACTGTGTTGAAAATATAACTCAAAGGGACTACAACTTTACTTCAGATACGCTTTTCAATTCAAGTGTTTACTATATCAAAAATAAATCTCAATCCCTAGCTAAAAATCTAGAAAATACTTGTGTAGTTGAAAATTGATTTATGATAATATTTTGATCATATTTCACCGTTTTTTTTTTACTACTAATTGCATCCTATTGACTCCTAGGAATCTTCAATTATCGTTTTGTGGTCCGATCAACTATTGAAATGTTGCAATTGAGTCCTCAAACTTAAGATTTCACTATTTTTGGTCCTCATTCACTTTTTCTTTCAATTTAGCCTCCAATAATCAAATTTCACCAAATCAACATCAACGTCTTCTTGATTCATGCTGACATCACTCTTTTCTCCAAGTTTTGCACTGTTCACACCAATTCATATAGCCTATAAAATAACACGAAAAACACAAATCCAAATGTTATAAAACTCTAAGAATCAAACTATATATCAAGATTAAGTAGCATTAATATGATGAGTGAAACATACTCGTCAAATTTCCTTTTCCACTATTGTGCCACTTTCAAAAGAGCCTTTTTTAAAAGATCGTGTAAACAGTCTTTGGTTGATGGAAAACTATGTTCTAAAAAGATAGTTTAGGTTTTTCCTAGGCTCAAAGATTTGGCTTTGTCATCTAATCATGTTTTACAATTTTTTATGCCTCCGTCTAGGCTCCTAAATGTTTAAATCTAGTTTTATTCTTTAGTTACACTTTATGCATTTTAGATCACTTAAATTATTATTCTAATAGTTTAATAGTCATTTTTTCTTAAAGTGATCGATACACCCTTATTTGAATTGAAAAGGAGAATCCATTATACCATTACCGAAATTAAAATAATTGAGAATATAAATGGAAATCATAGTTTTACATGTACATAAACATGAAAATAAAACATATACCACTATTAATTTATAAGTATTAATCCTAAGCTAATTAAAAAGAAAAAAAAAATTATCTACACCATACCCATCCCCAAGTATTATGCTCCCTCTCCCAGCAACCCATCGTAGACAAAGGATAAGAAACAATGAATTTTGTGGTTGAAATATGAGTTTTAGAAAATAGGTGCCAGTCAAAACTTGCTCATTCTATTTAAACTTGCACATTCCAACTTTGCCACCTAGTTCGATGGGACATATCCTATTGGATTACAACTATTTGAACCGTCGACCTCGAAAGACCCTTACCATACTTCTAGAGTTACGCCAATTGGGGAAAGTCGGGATCCTTAGCATCAAAAATTGATAGCTCTGGGTTGTGTGCAACTCGTCAAATATGGATCTTAAGGTCGTTGACTTGAGGCTTTCATGAGGAATCCACCCCCTTCATCCCAATGCTATCGTCCAATCGACACTAGAAAACCTTCCAATAGCATTGGAAAATGCAAAATTGAAAAGCTATTGTACTAGGATTCAAGACGCCTCGGGATGTGTACGAACTTAACTGCACGCTCATGCCCTTCGTTCTTCGGAGTCAATTCTGATCCCATATTGGGGCTCTTGTTGTTTATGAAGGGCTCGCCTTGATTTTTAAGAATGCTCCCACTATTGCTTCCGGACCATCCCGGCCACCAATTCTGCCACATGAGGCTAATTTTATACTTAATCATGGTCGAAAGACCTATGCTAGTGCAGTTATCGAGCATAGTATCATTTACTCAAAATGAGAAGAGTTTGACCAAAACCTTTGTTTCTTTCTTCAAGCCTCGATTGATCCTGTTTTTCATAGCTTTATGGCCAAGGAGCCTACCTCACGTCATGGAGATCCAGCTATTGTTTTATCTACAATACAGGAGACTATACAAGCTGAGATATTCATGTTACACATGTTGGCGAATTTTCGTACTGCAAACCCTGCACATTGAATGTACGTGACAATTTTCAAAAGTTTAGCTTTCATAGAGAATTTCAGTTGGACCTTATTAATTATAGGTATATATAGATTCATTTGACATAAAAGGATGACTATAGTAGACTACTTTTGAAACCTTTGGTACATTGTGGATTGTGTTATGCATATGTTGAAGTAGACTTGTGATTTTCACTCGAAGGTTGAGACATATATTACTCATATTTGGATTTCTTTTTCTCTATTACATATGCATTTGCATGCTAAAGGTTTTCTGTTTGCTATGGCTAAAACTATTGGGATACCTTTGCACATCTCTAAGGCCACGACGGATTTGTGGAGACCTATTGAGGCTAGGGTTTGTGTTGAGGTGAATCTAGAGCATAAGCTACACGCAGGGGCGGAGCCAGGAAGATAAATTAGGGTGGGCTGAAAATTGAATTTTTTTCATAGATGCTCTTTGCCACTCGAGATTTAGTTTAAAATATTAAACTCTTGACGCTAATGACAAAATGGATCAAGATATATTTCCAAATATTTATGACAAATCTCTAACAAATATATTTTTAATTGATAAAAATAAATATAAAGTATATTACTTATTTTGATAATAACAACCGTTTCGTGGTCGAAATAAATAAATTTTAACTTGCAAGTATAAATAAGCAATATATGAAAAAATACGTTAGAAAAAATTAATCACTTTTAAGTTTAGTCAAACATGTGACATGCTACAATAAGTTATTTATCTTTACTTTAATCAATAAAAATTATTTCTAATATAATAAACTAATTTGATCATAATTGAACTATTTAAATTTGAAGCTAAATTTGAATAATTGAACATTGGGCTTGGGTTGGGAATGAAGTTAATTGGGTTAAGATTAAACTTTGGACTGGGCTAAATTTTTATTCTTCTTAATTTTACCAATAATTTGGACTGAACTTTCCAATTTTTACAAGTTAACTTGCTTTTGGGGTGGGACTGTAGCCCAGCCCAGCCCAGCCCCCCTCTCCCTCCGCCTCTGGCTACACGACATGGTTTGGATCAATTGTAGTGTGTACTGGAGCTTTTGGCAAGTCCTGACTTATGATAACCACATGTATTCTGCCTTAAGTGTCGATACATGGGACACTCTATTGATTAGTATAGTGTTAGAGACACAATCACAACATAAAGCAAAACCCTCAAATCAACCTCTATAGTGGAAGATGGCCGGTTGACTTGGCCATCTTTCCAAAAAGACCTTTTACCTTTTAAAAAAGGAAAAAATCATTAAAAACATAAGAAACACTAAATGGCCAGTTATAACCTCACACCATTTTGAAGAGCTCTATGTTTGGAAACTTCGGTGGACTAACTGTTGACCCACACCACTAAGAAACCAATGTCGAAGATCAACCAATGTCGAAGATCAAAGATTGCCATTTCTTTGAAGAAAGTGAGTTTTGAACCCTCAACAACAATGTATTATGTTTTATATGGTGTAGTTCTTGTTGTATGTTGTAGAAATTATGTATGTTGCAGATACAATGGTTTAGAAAGTGAAAATTAGGGGCGAATATCGTTGGAAATGGCGATCTTCGCCATGAGCCACGCCGCGGTGAAGAGGAGGCTGCTTGGATCGACATCTAGGCTGTCATTTTCCAGATGGCTCGGACGTCTGGGCTATCTTTTTGTTGTTGATGAGAGAGAGAGGGAAGAAAGAAATAATGTTATTATAATCTTTCCGTCTTTCATATCATTTATCTGTAACTATTATTTATACAATGACGTACAAATAACATTATTCTAGACAATTTTTTTTTCATTTTTCGGCCAACATGGGCTATGTCGTTGGTTCAACTCTTCTACAGATTTTTGTGCTAGAGTTGATTTATTATTATTATTATTAATTTAAAAAAATTTAACTAAAAATAAAATAAAAACTCTGTTGATCCCAATTGCTCAATCGATGCCATGATGCACATGTAATAGGCTCAAAATCATGTTTCTTTTGTTCGAGTATTAACATGTTTGGCTCGACTTATAAGGTGCTTCAAATAAATTAATATTTTTGACTAGCGCAAAACCTCAAAAGAGTTCTTTAGGAAGAAAATATAACTTGTACTCTCTTCTTGTAACAGTTTTCATGATTTTGCCTCACCTCAAACAATTTTTACAAGAGTAAACTATTCGTATCCCAAATATATTTTTTCACATCCCACTCTTCGTTTCTTCCATGTATTTCATCGCATCCAAATTTTCATATATAAATAATTTAAAAAGAAATATTTTGATAAACATAGTCAGGATCGAAAACTAATTCATAAATTTTACTTGTTCATACTTATATTTGTTATATACCACTTTGTTATTGTTGCTTCTTATTATATATTTCATTCATCTCTTTACAGATGAGTTGCACATATTCACATGCTATTGAAGACTTCGGACCTAAAGAATATTAAAACTTGTGCACATTCAAAAATGAGGATACACACACACACACACACACAGAGGTACTTAGCTTATATTAAACACTAGTGACGTGACATGACACACTATTTAATTAGTAAATAAGTTAATGATAGACTCCATGAATTTAATGCTTCATCAGTTAAATAATGTGTCATGTCACCAGTACTTAACATAAGCTAAGTATCGGTGTTTAGGAAATATTTCCATATATGTGTGTGTGTTTAACAATTTATATATGTCGACGAGATAAATTCAACATGCTATAACGAACATAGAAATATTTAAGTCTCACAAACTTTAATGTTCCAAAACCAATTTCCTTGGACTAGTAAATTTCATTTATCTTTTGAAAAATGTCAACTCCTTCGTGCATTGTCAGAATTATAATGATTACATATACAATTGTACTCAAGGCTCAGAATCTAACTTCAAAAAGATTAGCCTTTGAGCTCATCAGCAATGTATATATCCATTTTGTGCATAAATATTTCAAGGTGTCAATTACTTTCTCCGGTTTGTACAGTTAAAATGGTAATAGGAAGTAGAAAAAATAACGGTAAATACACATCAATAGTTTTCAGTAGCTATATTACCAGTCCTCCTAAGGCATATGACAGGCGCCTTCAATCAGCTTGAGCTTTACCAAATCAGGATTCCCTTTTTGAAATTCTTCTGCCACAGATTGTGGAAGATACTTGTCTGATATTCCCTATGCAACTAATATTGGTGTATCCCATCTGAAGCAGTTGGACAAGTTTCCATCGTTCAGGAACAGAAGATCATGGAGTTAGCAGCATTTAAAGACAATTAACAGTTATATTTAATGTAAATTGAATGAACTGATGTCATTCAACTAAATGTAATCGTTATAATCACTAAGGTAAAATGGTATATGTACTTAAGATCACTGGGATCATGAACAACAGATCTAACTACCTTATAAGAGCATATATGGCTAAGCCTAAATGCAAGTAGAAGTACTTTTTGAATAAAGTATTTTTTTCAAACTTTTTCTGATAAGTTACCTTTTTCTCACTTTTAAGTAAAAGAAGTTAGTTGCTTGTTTCCAATTTCTACCAACAAAACAAGTTATTTATCTTAAAAACTTAGTTATTTACTTAGAAGTGGACTTTGTAAAGCTTAGCCAAGCTTATCTACTAATTTGTAATATAAGGCAGAGTAAAAATGCAAGCCTATGACTTGTCTCGTAGAATTACTAGTACCTATAGGACTATTCTAACTTTCTTTTCAAGGTCTAGTTTTATTTCACTTTCTATGGCAAATTCACCACCATCGCAAGTCTAAGTTGGTTTCTATTCATATAAAGACTTTTGGATACCAATCCATGCTCATGCTTGCTCTCAGCAATCTTGCACGAGAAAAATATAGATGCATTGAAGATAGCTAATCGACTAGTTGCGATTCCAAAATACAGGGATAGACAATTTATTCAAAATACAACCCTGAAAGAAGCAATACTTCAATAATCAACCCTAAGGCTTTACCTACTTCTTTGAACTGAATGTAATCATTTCTGTGTCAATAGACTAACTGACTAAGTATTATTTTTAGATACTTTTAGCTTATATCAGTCTAGAACTGTGATCGTTCAAGTTCAGTTGATTAACTAGGTCATTATGAGCACAGGGTTAAGAAGAGAAGCTGAGAAAATCAAAATTCTGCAAGTGCATAAAAACTAACTTTTATATATGGAAAAAAAAAAAAACACCAATTCCACGAAAAAACAAAAAGAAAAACTTTTATAAATGATAATTCAACTTCAAAACAAGAAAGCAGAACCTTTATGTAAAACTATAGTCATAGAGCATTCTTTACTACCATACCTACTAAACTTGTTCTCGTGACTTCTTCACTAAATACATTTTCAATAATATTGTATTAAAATATCTTAGATACTATTTGTCTCTTTAGGCATCCTATTATATGCTCTTTTCAGTATCAATAAAAATCATAAGCAAATCTTGTTTCTTTTCTATATACTTGTTAATCAATTTCGGAGGTAGGTGCATGACTTCCGTAGTAGATATGCTTGGCCAAAAACAAAACTTATTCTTTATTAACTTTTACTTCTTAACATACGCTCAATGACGCTCTCCCATAATGTCATGGTATGATCCTTGAGCTTAATAGCTACATACTTTGTGGAGTTACAATGTTGTAATTATATTCTCAAAATTGTAACTAAACAAATTTGTTGCAGTGAAATCTCTATCTATTTCCATTAATATATTTTAATAAAAATTACAGCACCACTGATATTTTATCTAATGCACATTTGATTACAGTTTCTATAATATGGCATTGTTGACAGCATCACTAATTATCATAGAATGAATAGCTAACACTGTTTTGCCTCTCCATGATCACAAATAGGCAATGATCCCATAAAGTAGCAACATTGCTATCACAATCCAGCAAAAGAAAATTAGATATCAAACAACTAAATAATTTCTACCTAAATTTGTTCTGTTGACAATATCAAATGGTTGGGACTTGGGACTACTATTTTTTTGGTTGCAAGCTTAATGCTAATTTGAGGAAAATGTGATCTTTTCTATAGGTTTTTTAGGAATATATGCATTTCTAAGCTCCCTTTTTTCAATTATGAAGTTAGAAATATATGTTAAGCTCTTTCCGCCAACAGTTTATAATATGATTAAAACTAGGACTTGCTGCATAGATCATGTGTGCAATGAAAATTGGAATTTTATAAACACTAAACAATATTATCTGGAAAAAAAAAAAAAAAAGAATCATCATTCCAATATCAAATTGGAAGACAAACCAAATCCTAGGCGACTGCCTGGCAATTATGGTAATCGATATACATCTGCCTTTTCCAGATTCAAGATATAGCTATCATGAAAAAAGTAGATTAGATTGGAAGACAAACCAAATCTTGGGCCACTGCCTGACAAATATGGTAATCGATATACATTCGCCTTTTCCATCTTCAAGACATAGCTGTCATGAAAAAAGTAGTTTTGTCAGAGAACAAACTAAAAATCAATGAAATTTTCCAATTTAAAATGACTAACTACTTATAATGAACACTGGTTTTCCTTGGACTTCTCTGCATATGTTTAAGAAGAGTGTAACTATCAATGCTTCATCATGTTAAGGCTAAAATGAGTAAATTAGCTTCAGATGCATGGAAATATTTGATTTAAAGCTAGTGATAGTGAAATTTATTTTGAAAAATGATTGTAAGCCAATGTTTGGCAAGAAATTTAGAAAAAAATATGCTGCTCCCTTGTCCTGGCTGAACTTTCAATGCACAAAGAAATAGGGAAAAAGAAAATCCAGGTAACTTTAATAATTGAAAATAGTGGGATTTTAAGCATATAGTGCATTTCTTGATTCATACGGGCTACCTGCTTCGATAAAACGCTCTGCCATAACTGCATTCTGGCAAGTGAATTCACCAAGAAGTGGAATCCTGGATATAAACAGAGGGAAGTTAAAAAGAAAATGTTAGTAAATTACAATTCTATGTTGCTTCATGTTTTCGGTTGTACTTTCCCCAAGGGATATTCTCCACTTGAAGGTTGGTCTTGTTCTTGATATTAAATAAACTGATTATTGACTCGCTAACATTACTAAATGAAGAAGAAAATGGAAGGCCTGTCTGCAGACATGTATACTTATCCTTTTACGAATATGCAGTTTTAATACCCCTTAATATCTAATTTAACTATGTCCATCCTAAAGAGCATTCTCTCTTTGCAATGTTGTTGTGGGGTGCCTTGCAAAGAAATTAACTACTAAACTTTTTCCTAATTATTGAAAATGTTACAATTTAGTTTGAGAATATAAAATAAGAACGCTTAACCACTTGAAATTCATTGTATCAGGAAGTAGTTTGTTAATAGCACAGACAGTGATCACTTAAGCAGTAACTGCAAGCAATTTCTTAATTTGTGTGAAATGAAATAAACCTGAGATTATTAAATAGTCCAGGAAGGGGAGATGAGACTGTCAATTGGGTGTTCATAATTCCAAGCTTTGAAATTCTGCTCGGGTTATTCAAAGCCCAAGTTAATCCATATGACCCTACAAGAAATCCCTGCAAAAAGAAAAATGGAAAAATGAAATTCTAGTATAGAATTTGTAAGTGGAATGTGTTTATGAATAGAGTTTCACAAAGTAAAAATATATTTGCAATTTGAGAAAGCAAGATAAGATCTTTAGGTATTAAATTTATATTCTGATTAAGATATGGACTGCTCACATATTCATCACAAACTACTGCGAAATCTTCATCTTGATCAATTTAGTTCAAACCTGAACTACTAGGAAGAAAGGAGAAGCAACACCTAGACCAAGAGCTTCATGAAACTCTTTCTCTGTCAAATGAAATTTTTAAAAGTCAGTCTGTTTGATAAACCCACTCAAAACTTTTTAATGTGAATATGTATTTGGAATACATCACAGAAAAGTGACCAACTGGTGTAGTCAAATCCATATCCAGCCTGTGGCTTGTCACTAAACCCCAATCCTATCCAATTAGGAGCAAAACAGTGGAACCCAGCATCTGCCATCTATGAGAAATAAAAGAAAGAATAAGAAACGGTGATTAAAAAATTCACTAAGGAATATTACAGTTGGTTGATCTTGAACCAGCTGTAGTACTACTTAGGATCTGATAAGAATGTATAAATATCTTTCCCTTCTGTAAATCACCTAGACTGTTTTTCCCCATCCTCACTAGTTTTTCTATAGATTATAACATAATTAGCATATTTATTTTTAGTTCTGTTAAGGCAACTGATCATTCAATTTACATATTTAGATAGTACAAAATTGAAGAACTTTAGAAAGATCAGAAGAGAAAAAGAAGAGAAGAAAACTGAATTATGAAAAGGATAAAAAGACCACATTGGTTCTATCCAAAGTTCATAGCTAAAATGAAGGATGAGACCTGAGACATAACAACGCGATAGCTGTAGGATTGCATTGGAGCACCATGGAGAAAGACAATCGTTCCACGTCCACTCTCAATAGATCCTGCAAAAGAAAGATTAATTCTATACATTTTTTCAGAAAAAAAAAAGAGTTAAAACACAAAAAATATGCAAGAGTTTACCTGTTTCTCTTACAAACCACCTAAACCCTCCAGCTTTAATGTAAGAGCCATATACTTTTCCATGTAACAGCAGCACAAAGAAAAATGTTAACTTTGAAATGGTAGAAAACTTAATCTTCAAAGAATATCGAACACTGGGGGTTAGGTGGGGGTGTGGAATTGATGAATAAGAAGCAAGATAACGACAGACTCATTAACAAATGATATTAGAATGAATCCACTCTTGTCTATATGTTCTTCTGGAATTCAGTTTTACACAACTTGATCTAGTAAAAACTTAATTAAATTAAATTAAGTTTCAACAATAACAACAAATTAGTTCATATTGTTGAAGCAATTTCAAGTTTGCAATTTTGAAGAATGTCTCTAGCAATATAGATGGTACGACACCACTGAAATTCTATAAACATTACCTAATCAAGAGAATACATAAACATTTTATTGTATGAGTCATGAATTTTAAAAAGTATGGTAGAAAGATCGCATTCATCAAATTTGACAAAACTACTATGAAACACAAAACAAATGCAGTAATTATCAAATACTACAACCAATTTACTATTCATGGCCGAAAAATCATACTCATCAAATTTGACGAAAGTTCTATGCATAATAAAAATTGCAGCAACATTTGGCCAACATTTCCATCCTCAGCAGGGGATTCAGGAAGCTGAATGGCACTTCGGATTGATGGATTATCAGTTACAAATCCGAACGGATTGAACGCCGGCTTATCATCTCCTTCTTCGGAAGCCCTGGCAACAATACTGATCGTTGTTCTAAATCTTTTGCTCGCGAGGAATCTAGTGGTGGTTAAGTGTGATGATGAAGCTAAGGAAAAGGTGGGGAGATTGCGAGGAGCCGGAGTGGGAGGAGAAGTGAGCAGAGAGAAAGGCATTGCGGTGGTTGCAGCGGTGGCTCTGGCGGTTAATCTTTTAAT
Organism: Olea europaea var. sylvestris; assembly: GCF_002742605.1. Classification (NCBI taxonomy): domain Eukaryota; kingdom Viridiplantae; phylum Streptophyta; class Magnoliopsida; order Lamiales; family Oleaceae; genus Olea; species Olea europaea. Next base: position 473 of record NW_019263741.1, on the reverse strand, counting down.
TCTCTTTTATTGAGTTCATTTCTTCTGCGGTCACTGAAGTTTCAGAAAAAAATCAATTGGGTAACTAAACTTCAATTTAATTTTAATTGAATAATTAAACTTCAATTTCAATAGTTATATGGCATGCCAACCTATCACTTCATCTCGTTATAGAAATTTAATTAATTATGACATTATTGTTAACTAAGTTATTGCCTAATTGGAGATGATAGGTGATAGATATTGTACAATTATCAACTAAAAAGTTGTTTGACATAAATTTTTTGAGTGAAAGATAATTTTTTGAAGAATGTATAATCGAAAAACACAAGAAAAATTTGTAAGTCCTATTAATGTTGAAAATTGATTTTAGAGAAGAAAGATCAGTGCCAAACATACCTTGAGTAGTTGTTTTTAAATTTTGAAAGACTTCAATCTACAGGTGATTGATAGATAGAGTGATGAACTTTGAAATTAAGCCCATGTTTGGTTTA
>NW_019263740.1:0-14282 GCF_002742605.1 Olea europaea var. sylvestris | reverse complement strand
CGCATGGATTGTCGACGTTCGAAGAATTGAGCGTAACTTTTGCACACGATGTCCGTTTTGGGCCCATAAGTACTTTTTGGAAAGGTAGCGACCGTTTTGGATTGAACTTACAACTTCATCGTGACGTATGAGGGATTTTGGCCATTTTTCGAAAGAACGAGCACTTGCATATTTGGAACGCTTGGAGTGTTTTTGCACACGTTGTCCGTTTTGGGCCCATAAGTACTTTTTGGAAATGTAGCGTCTGTTTTGGATTGAACTCACAGCTTCGTAGTGACGTATGTGGGATTTCGACCAGTTTTAGAGAGAATGAGCACTTGCGTATTTGGAACGCTTAGATTGTCGGCGTTCGAAGAATTGAGCGTAACTTTTGCACACGGTGTCCGTTTTGGGCCCATAAGTACTTTTTGGAAATGTAGCGACCGTTTTGGATTGAACTCACCACTTCATCATGATGTATGAGGTATTTCAGCCATTTTTCGAGAGAATGAGCACTTGCATATTTGGAACGCTTGGATTGTCGACTTTCGAAGAATTAACCGTAACTTTTGCACACGGTGTCCGTTTTAGGCCCATAAGTACTTTTTGGAAATGTGGCGACCGTTTTGGATTGAACTCAACACTTCATCTTGATGTATGAGGAATTTCGGCCATTTTTCGAAAGAACGAGCACTAGCGTATTTGGAACGCTTGGAGAGTCGGCGTAAGAAGAATTGAGCGTAACTTTTGCACACGGTGTCCGCTTTAGGCCGATAAGTACTTTCTGGAAATGTAGGTCCATTTTCGATTGAACTCACCACTTCATCGTGACGTATGAGGGATTTCGGCCATTTTTCGAAAGAACGAGGACTAGCATATTTGGAACGCTTGGATTGTCGACTTTCGAAGAATTAACCGTAACTTTTGCACACGGTGTCCGCTTTAGGCCGATAAGTACTTTCTGGAAATGTAGGTCCATTTTCGATTGAACTCACCACTTCATCGTGACGTATGAGGGATTTCGGCCATTTTTCGAAAGAACGAGGACTAGCATATTTGGAACGCTTGGATTGTCGACTTTCGAAGAATTAACCGTAACTTTTGCACACGGTGTCCGCTTTAGGCCGATAAGTACTTTCTGGAAATGTAGGTCCATTTTCGATTGAACTCACCACTTCATCTTGATGTATGAGGAATTTCGGCCATTTTTCGACAGAACGAGCACTAGCGTATTTGGAACGCTTGGAGAGTCGGCGTAAGAATAATTGAGCGTAACTTTTGCACACGTTGTCCGTTTTGGGCCCATAAGTACTTTTTGGAAATGTAGCGTCGTTTTTGGATTGAACTCACAGCTTCGTCGTGACGTATGTGGGATTTCGACCAGTTTTAGAGAGAATGAGCACTTGCGTATTTGGAACGCTTAGATTGTCGGCGTTCGAAGAATTGAGCGTAACTTTTGCACACGGTGTCCATTTCGGGCCCATAAGTACTTTTTGTAAATGTAGCGGTCGTTTTGGATTGAACTCACCACTTCATCGTGTCGTATGAGGGATTTCGGCAATTTTTCGAAAGAACGAGCACTAGCGTATTTGGAACGCTTGGAGAGTCGGCGTAAGAAAAATTGAGCGTAACTTTTGCACACGGTGTCCATTTCGGGCCCATAAGTACTTTTTGTAAATGTAGCGGTCGTTTTGGATTGAACTCACCACTTCATCGTGTCGTATGAGGGATTTCGGCAATTTTTCGAAAGAACGAGCACTAGCGTATTTGGAACGCTTGGAGAGTCGGCGTAAGAAAAATTGAGCGTAACTTTTGCACACGGTGTCCATTTCGGGCCCATAAGTACTTTTTGTAAATGTAGCGGTCGTTTTGGATTGAACTCACCACTTCATCGGGACGTATGATGGATTTTGCCCAGTTTTCGAAAGAATGAGCACTTCCATATTTGGAACGCTTGGATTGTCAACGTTCGAAGAATTAAGCACAACTTTTGCACACGGTGTCCGTTTTGGGCCCATAAGTACTTTTTGGAAATGTGGCGACCGTTTTGGATTGAACTCACCACTTCGTCTTGACGTATGAGGGATTTCGGCCATTTTTCGAAAGAACGAGCACTAGCGTATTTGGAATGCTTGGAGAGTCTGCGTAAGAAGAATTGAGTGTAACTTTTGCACACGTTGTCCATTTTGGGCCCAAAAGTACTTTTTGGAAATGTAGCGTTCGTTCTGGATTGAACTCACCACTTCGTCGTGACGTATGAGGGATTTCGGCCATTTTTCGAAAGAACGAGCACTAGCGTATTTGGAATGCTTGGAGAGTCTGCGGAAGAAGAATTGAGTGTAACTTTTGCACACGTTGTCCATTTTGGGCCCAACAGTACTTTTTGGAAATGTAGCGACCATTTTGGATTGAACTCACTACTTCGTCGTGACGTATGAGGGATTTTGGCCATTTTTTGAAAGAACGAACACTTGCATATTTGGAACGCTTGGAGAGTCGGCGTAAGAAGAATTTAGCGTAACTTTTTCACACGTTGTCCGTTTTGGGCCCATAAGTACTTTTTGGAAATGTAGCGACCGTTTTAGATTGAACTCACAACTTCGTCATGTCGTATGAGTTATTTCGGCCATTTTTCGAAAGAACGAGCACTAAAGTATTTGGAACACTTGGAGAGTCGGCATAAGAAGAATTGAGCGTAACTTTTGCACATGTTGTCCGCTTTGGGCCCATAAGTACTTTTTGAAAATGTAGCGTCCATTTTAGATTGAACTCACCACTTCGTCATGACGTATGTGGGATTTTGGCCAGTTTTAGAGAGAAGGAGCACTTGTGTATTTGGAACGCATGGATTGTCGACGTTCGAAGAATTGAGCGTAACTTTTGCACACGGTGTCCGTTTTGGGCCCATAAGTACTTTTTGGAAATGTAGCGACTGTTTTGGATTGAACTCACAACTTCGTCGTGACGTATGAGGGATTTTCGCCATGTTTCGAAAGAATGAGCACTTGCATATTTGGAACGCTTGGAGAGTCGGCGTAAGAAGAATTGAGCGCAACTTTTGCACACGGTGTCCGTTTTGGGCCCATAAGTACTTTTTGTAAATGTAGCGGTCGTTTTGTATTGAACACACCACTTCATCGTGTCGTATGAGGGATTTCGGCCATTTTTCGAAAGAACGAGCACTAGCGTATTTGGAACGCTTGGAGAGTCGGCGTAAGAAGAATTGAGCGTAACTTTTGCCCACGTTGTCTATTTTGGGCCCATAAGTACTTTTTGGAAATGTAGCGTCCGTTTTGGATTGAACTCACCACTTCATCGGGACGTATGATGGTTTTTGCCCAGTTTTCGAAAGAATGAGCACTTGCATATTTGGAACGCTAGGATTATCGGCGTACGAAGAATTGAGCGTAACTTTTGCACACGGTGTCCGCTTTGGGCCGATAAGTACTTTCTGGAAATGTAGCGTCCATTTTCGATTGAACTCACCACTTCATCGGGACGTATGATGGTTTTTGCCCAGTTTTCGAAAGAATGAGCACTTGCATATTTGGAACGCTTGGATTGTCGACGTTCGAAGAATTAAGTGTAACTTTTGCACACGGTGTCCGTTTTGGGCCCATAAGTACTTTTTGGAAATGTGGCGACCGTTTTGGATTGAACTCACCACTTCATCCTGACGTATGAGGGATTTCGGCCATTTTTCGAAAGAACGAGCTCTAGCGTATTTGGAACGCTTGGAGAGTCGGCGTAAGAAGAATTGAGTGTAACTTTTGCACACGTTGTCCGTTTCGGGCCCAAAAGTAGTTTTGGAAATCTAGCGTTCGTTCTGGATTGAACTCACCACTTCGTCGTGACGTATGAGGGATTTCGGCCAGTTTTAGAGAGAATGAGCACTTGCATATTTGGAACGCTTGGATTGTCGACGTTCGTAGAATTGAGCGTAACTTTTGCACACGGTGTCCGTTTTGGGCCCATAAGTACTTTTTGAAAATGTAGCGACCATTTTGGATTGAACTCACAACTTCGTCGTGACGTATGAGCGATTTTGGCCATTTTTTGAAAGAACGAGCACTTGCATATTTGGAACGATTGGAGAGTCGGCGTAAGAAGAATTGTGCGTAACTTTTGCACACGTTGTCCGTTTTGGGCCCATAAGTACTTTTTGGAAATGTAGCGACCGTTTTAGATTGAACTCACAACTTCGTCATGTCGTGTGAGTTATTTCGGCCATTTTTCGAAAGAACGAGCACTAGCGTATTTGGAACGCTTGGAGAGTCGGCGTAAGAAGAATTGAGCGTAACTTTTGCACACAGTGTCCGCTTTGGGCCGATAAGTACTTTCTGGAAATGTAGCGTCCATTTTCGATTGAACTCACCACTTCATCGGGACGTATGATGGTTTTTGCCCAATTTTCGAAACAATGAGCACTTGCATATTTGGAACGCTTGGATTGTCGACGTTCGAAGAATTAAGCGTAACTTTTGCACACGGTGTCCGTTTTGGGCCCATAAGTACTTTTTGGAAATGTGGCGACCGTTTCGGATCGAACTCACCACTTCATCTTGACGTATGAGGGATTTCGGCCATTTTTCGAAAGAACGAGCACTAGCGTATTTGGAACGCTTGGAGAGTCGGCGTAAGAAGAATTGAGTGTAACTTTTGTACACGTTGTCCGTTTCGGGCCCAAAAGTACTTTTTGGAAATATAGCGTTCGTTCTGGATTGAACTCACCACTTCGTCGTGACGTATGAGGGATTTTGGCCAGTTTTAGAGAGAATGAGCACTTGCATATTTGGAACGCTTGGATTGTCGACGTTCGTAGAATTGAGCGTAACTTTTGCACATGGTGTCCGTTTTGGGCCCATAAGTACTTTTTGAAAATGTAGTGACCATTTTGGATTGAACTCACAACTTCGTCGTGACGTATGAGGGATTTTGGCCATTTTTTGAAAGAACGAGCACTTGCATATTTGGAACGCTTGGATTGTCGACGTTCGTAGAATTGAGCGTAACTTTTGCACACGGTGTCCGTTTTGGGCTCTTAAGTACTTTTTGGAAATGTAGCGATCGTTTTGGATTGAACTCACCGCTTCGTCGTGCCGTACGAGGGATTTTGGTCATTTTTCGAAAGAATGAGCACTTGCATATTTAGAACGCTTGGAGAGTCGGCGGACGAAGAATTTAGCGTAACTTTTGTACACGGTGTCCGTTTTGGGCTCTTAAGTACTTTTTGAAAATGTAGCGTCCGTTTTGGATTGAACTCACCACTTCATCATGACGAATGTGGGATTTCGGCCAGTTTTAGAGAGAAGGAGCACTTGTGTATTTGGAACGCATGGATTGTCGACGTTCGAAGAATTGAGCGTAACTTTTGCACACGGTGTCCGTTTTGGGCTCTTAAGTACTTTTTGGAAATGTAGCGACCGTTTTGGATTGAACTCACAACTTCGTCGTGACGTATGAGGGATTTTGACCATTTTTCGAAAGAATGAGCACTTGCATATTTGGAACGCTTTGAGAGTCGGCGTAAGAAGAATTGAGCGTAACTTTTGCACACGGTGTCCGTTTTGGGCCGATAAGTACTTTTTGGAAATGTAGCATCCATTTTGGATTGAACTCACCACTTCATCGGGACGTATGATGGATTTTGCCCAGTTTTCGAAAGAATGGGCACTTCCATATTTGGAACGCTTGGATTGTCGACGTTCGAAGAATTAAGAGTAACTTTTGCACACGGTGTCCGTTTTGGGCCCATAAGTACTTTTTGGACATGTGGCAACCGTTTTGGATTGAACTCACCACTTCGTCTTGACGTATGAGGGATTTCGGCCATTTTTTGAAAGAACGAGCACTAGCGTATTTGGAACGCTTGGAGAGTCGGCGTAAGAAGAATTGAGTGTAACTTTTGCACACGTTGTCCGTTTTGGGCCCAAAAGTACTTTTTGGAAATGTAGCGTACGTTCTGGATTGAACTCACCACTTCGTCGTGACGTATGAGGGATTTCGGCCAGTTTTAGAGAGAATGAGGACTTGCGTATTTGGAACGCTTGGATTGTCGACGTTCGTAGAATTGAGTGTAACTTTTGCACACGGTGTCCGTTTTGGGCCCATAAGTACTTTTTGGAAATGTAGCGACCATTTTGGATTGAACTGAAAACTTCGTCGTGACGTATGAGGGATTTTGGCCATTTTTTGAAAGAACGAGCACTTGCATACTTGGAACAATTCGAGAGTCGGCGTAAGAAGAATTGAGCGTAACTTTTGCACACGTTGTCCGTTTTGGGCCCATAAGTACTTTTTGGAAATGTAGCGACCGTTTTAGATTGAACTCACAACTTCGTCGTGTCGTATGAGTTATTTCGGCCATTTTTCGAAAGAACGAGCACTTGCGTATTTGGAACGCTTGGAGAGTCGGCGTAAGAAGAATTGAGCGTAACTTTTGCACACGTTGACCTTTTTGGGCCCATAAGTACTTTTTGGAAATGTAGCGTCCGTTTTGGATTGAACTCGACGCTTCGTCGTGACGTATGTGGGATTTCGGCCAATTTTAGAGAGAATGAGCACTTGGGTATTTGGAACGCTTGGAATGTCGGCGTTCGAAGAATTGAGCGTAACTTTTGCACACGGTGTCCGTTTTGGGCCCATAAGTACTTTTTGGAAATGTACCGACCGTTTTGGATTGAACTCACAACTTCGTCGTGACGTATGAGGGATTTTGGCCATTTTTCGGAAGAACGAGCACTAGCGTATTTGGAACGCTTGGAGAGTCGGCGTAATAAGAATTGAGCGTAACTTTTGCACACGTTGTCCGTTTTGGGCCCATAAGTACTTTTTGGAAATGTAGCGACCGCTTTGGATTGAACTCACCACTTCGTCGTGACGTATGAGGGATTTTGGCCATTTTTCGGAAGAACGAGCACTAGCGTATTTGGAACGCTTGGAGAGTCGGCGTAAGAAGAATTGAGCGTAACTTTTGCACACGTTGTCCGTTTTGGACCCATAAGTACTTTTTGGAAATGTTATGACCGTTTTGGATTGAACTCACAACTTCGTCGTGTCGTATGAGTTATTTTGGCCACTTTTTGATGGAATGAGCACTTGCGTATTTGGAACACTTGGAGAGTCGGCGTAGGAAGAATTGAGCGTAACTTTTGCACACGTTGTCCGTTTTGGACCAATAAGTACTTTTTGGAAATGTTATGACCGTTTTGGATTGAACTCACAACTTCGTCGTGTCGTATGAGTTATTTTGGCCACTTTTTGATGGAATGAGCACTTACGTATTTGGAACACTTGGAGAGTCGGCGTAAGAAGAATTGAGCGTAACTTTTGCACACGTTGTCCGTTTTGGGCCCATAAGTACTTTTTGGAAATGTAGCGACCGTTTTGAATTGAACTCACAACTTCATCGTGACGTATGAAGGATTTCGGACATTTTTCGAAAGAATGAGCACTTGCATATTTGGAATGCTTGGAGAGTCGGCGAAAGAAGAATTGAGCGTAACTTTTGCACACGTTGTACGTTTTTGGCCCATAAGTACTTTTTGGAAATGTAGCGTCCGTTTTAGATTGAACTCACCACTTCATCGTGACGTATGAGGGATTTCGCATATTTTTTGAATGAATGAGCACTTACGTATTTGGAACGCTTGGATTGTCGGCGTTCGAAGAATTGAGCTTAACTTTTGCACACGGTGTCCGTTTTGAGCCCACAAGTACTTTTTGGAAATGTAGCGGTCGTTTTGGATTGAACTCACCACTTCATCGTGACGTATGAGGGATTTTGACCATTTTTTGAAAGGACGAGCACTAGCGTATTTGGAACGCTTGGAGAGTCGGCGTAAGAAGAATTGAGCGTAACTTTTGCACACGTTGTCTGTTTTGGGCCCATAAGTACTTTTTGGAAATGTAGCGTCCGTTTTTGATTGAACTCACCACTTCGTCGCGACGTTTGTGGGATTTTGGCCAGTTTTAGAGAGAATGAGGACTTGCGTATTTGGAACGCTTAGATTGTCGGCGTTCGAAGAATTCAGCGTAACTTTTGCTCACGGTGTCCGTTTTGGGCCCATAAGTACTTTCTGAAAATGTAGCGACCGTTTTGGATTGAACTCACCACTTCATCGTGACGTCTGAGGGATTTCAGCCATTTTTCGAAAGAACAAGCACTAGCGTATTTGGAACGCTTGGAGAGTCGGCGTCAGAAGAATCGAGCGTAACTTTTGCACGCATTATCCGTTTTGGGCCCATAAGTACTTTTTGGAAATGTAGCGACCGTTTTGGATTGAACTCACCACTTCATCATGACGTATGAGGGATTTCGGCCATTTTTCGAAAGAACGAGCACTAGCGTATTTGGAACGCTTGGAGAGTCGGCGTAAGAAAAATTGAGCGTAACTTTTGCACACGTTGTCCGTTTTGGGCCCATAAGTACTTTTTGAAAATGTAGCGTCCGTTTTGGATTGAACTCACCACTTCATCATGACGTATGTGGGATTTCGGCCAGTTTAAGAGGGAAGGAGCACTTGTGTATTTGGAACGCATGGATTGTCGACGTTCGAAGAATTGAGCGTAACTTTTGCACACGGTGTACGTTTTGGGCCCATAAGTACTTTTTGGAAATGTAGCGACCGTTTCGAATTGAACTCACAACTACGTCGTGACGTATGAGGGATTTTGGCCATTTTTCGAAAGAACAAGTACTTGCATATTTGGAACGCTTTGAGAGTCGGCGTAAGAAGAATTGAGCGTAACTTTTGCACACGTTGTCCGTTTTGGGCCCATAAGTACTTTTTGGAAATGTAGCGTCTGTTTTGGATTGAACTCACCGCTTCGTCGTGATGAATGTGGGATTTCGGCCAGTTTTAGAGAGAATGAGCACTTGCGTATTTGGAACGCTTAGATTGTCGGCGTTTGAAGAATTGAGCGTAACTTTTGGACACGGTGTCCGTTTTGGACCCATAAGTACTTTTTGTAAATGTAGCGATCGTTTTGGATTGAACTCACCACTTCATCGTGTCGTATGAGGGATTTCAGCCATTTTTCGAAAGAACGAGCACTAGCGTATTTGGAACGCTTGGAGGGTCGGCGTAAGAAGAATTGAGCGTAACTTTTGCACACGTTGTCTGTTTTGGGCCCATAAGTACTTTTTGGAAATGTAGCGTCCGTTTTGGATTGAACTCACAACCATATTGTGACGTAAGAGTTATTTCTGCCAGCTTTAGAGAGAATATTCACTTGCGTATTTGGAACGCTTGGAGAGTCGGCGTAAGAAGAATTCAGCGTAACTTTTGCTCACGGTGTCCGTTTTGGGCCCATAAGTACTTTTTGAAAATGTAGCGGCCATTTTGGATTGAACTCACCACTTCATCGTGACATCTGAGGGATTTCAGCCATTTTTCGAAAGAATGAGCACTAGCGTATTTGGAACGCTTGGAGAGTCGACGTAAGAAGAATTGAGCGTAACTTTTGCACGCATTAACCGTTTTGGGCCCATAAGTACTTTTTGGAAAAGTAGCGACCGTTTTGGATTGAACTCACCACTTCATCGTGACGTATGAGGGATTTCGGCCATTTTTCGAAAGAATGAGTACTAGCGTATTTGGAACGCCTGGAGAGTCGGCGTAAGAAAAATTGAGCGTAACTTTCGCACACGTTGTTCGTTTTGGGCCCATAAGTACTTTTTGGAAATGTAGCGTCCGTTTTGGATTGAACTCACCACTTCGTCGTGACGTATGAGGGATTTTGGCCATTTGTCGAAAGAACGAGCACTTGCATATTTGGAACGCTTAGAGAGTCGGCGTAAGAAGAATTGAGCGTATCTTTTGCACACGGTGTCCGTTTTGGGCCATAAGTACTTTTTGGAAATGTAGCGTCGGTTTTGGATTGAACTCACCACTTCATCGTGACGTACGAGGGATTTCAGCCATTTTTCGAAAGAACGAGCACTTGCATATTTGGAACGCTTTGAGAGTCGGCGTAAGAAGAATTGAGCGTCACTTCTGCACACGTTGTCCGTTTTGGGCCCATAAGTACTTTTTGGAAATGTAGCGTCTGTTTTGGATTGAACTCACCGCTTCGTCGTGACGTATGTGGGATTTCGGCCAGTTTTAGAGAGAATGAGCACTTGCGTATTTGGAACGCTTAGATTGTCGGCGTTCGAAGAATTGAGCGTAACTTTTGCACACGGTGTCCGTTTTGGGCCCATAAGTACTTTTTGTAAATGTAGCGGTCATTTTGGATTGAACTCACCACTTCATCGTGTCGTATTAGGGATTTCAGCCATTTTTCGAAAGAACGAGCACTAGCGTATTTGGAACGCTTAGAGAGTCGGCGTAAGAAGAATTGAGCGTAACTTTTGCACACGTTGTCGTTTTTGGGCCCATAAGTACTTTTTGGAAATGTAGCGTCCGTTTTGGATTGAACTCACAACTATATCGTGACGTATGAGTTATTTCTGCCAGTTTTAGATAGAATGATCACTTGCGTATTTGGAACGCTTGGAGAGTCGGCGTAAGAAGAATTGAGCGTAACTTTTGCACACTGTGTCCGTTTTGGGCCGATAAGTACTTTTTGGAAATGTAGCGTCCATTTTGGATTGAACTCACCACTTCATCGGGACGTATGATGGATTTTGCCCAGTTTTCGAAAGAATGAGCACTTGCATATTTGGAACGCTTGGATTGTCGACGTTCGAAGAATTAAGCGTAACTTTTGCACACGGTGTCCGTTTTGGGCCCATAAGTACTTTTTGGAAATGTGGCGACCGTTTTGGATTGAACTCACCACTTCGTCGTGACGTATGAGGGATTTTGACCATTTTTCGAAAGAACGAGCACTTGCATATTTGGAACGCTTGGATAGTCGGCGTAAGAAGAATTGAGCATAACTTTTGCACACGTTCTCCGTTTTGGACGCATAAGTACTTTTTGGAAATGTTATGAGCGTTTTGGATTGAACTCATAACTTCGTCGTGTCGTATGAGTTATTTTGGCCACTTTTTGATGGAATGAGCACTTGCGTATTTGGAACACTTGGAGAGTCGGCGTAAGAAGAATTGAGCGTAACTTTTGTACACGTTGTCCGTTTTGGGCCCATAAGTACTTTTTGGAAATGTAGCGACCGTTTTGAATTGAACTCACAACTTCGTCGTGACGTATGAAGGATTTCGGACATTTTTCGAAAAAATGAGCACTTGCATATTTGGAATGCTTGGAGAATCGGCGTAAGAAGAATTGAGCGTAACTTTTGCACACGTTGTACGTTTTGGGCCCATAAGTACTTTTTGGAAATGTTGAGTCCGTTTTGGATTCAACTCAACGCTTCGTCGTGACGTATGTGGGATTTCGGCCAGTTTTAGAGAGAATGAGCACTTGCGTATTTGGAACACTTGGAGAGTCGGCGTGAGAAGAATTGAGCGTAACTTTTGCACACGTTGTCCGTTTTGGGCCCGTAAGTACTTTTTGGAAATGTAGCGACCGTTTTGAATTGAACTCACAACTTCGTCGTGACGTATGAAGGATTTCGGACATTTTTCGAAAAAATGAGCACTTGCATATTTGGAATGCTTGGAGAGTCGGCGAAAGAAGAATTGAGCGTAACTTTTGCACACGTTGTACGTTTTGGGCCCATAAGTACTTTTTGGAAATGTAGCGTCCGTTTTGGATTCAACTCAACGCTTCGTCGTGACGTATGTGGGATTTCGGCCAGTTTTAGAAAGAATGAGCACTTGCGTATTTGGAACGCTTAGATTGTCGGCGTTCGAAGAATTGAGCGTAACTTTTGCACACCGTGTCTGTTTTGGGCTCATAAGTACTTTTTGGAAATGTAGCGACCGTTTTGGATTGAACTCACCACTTCGTCGTGACGTATGAGGGATTTCGGCCATTTTCGAAATAACGAGCACTTGCATATTTGGAACGCTTGGAGAGTCGGCGTAAGAAGAATTGAGCGTAACTTTTGCACACGTTGTCCGTTTTGGACCCATAAGTACTTTTTGGAAATGTTATGACCGTTTTGGATTGAACTCACAACTTCGTCATGTCGTATGAGTTATTTTGGCCACTTTTTGATGAAATGAGCACTTGCGTATTTGGAACACTTGGAGAGTCGGCGTAACAAGAATTGAGCATAACTTTTGCACACGTTGTCCGTTTTGGGCCCATAAGTACTTTTTGGAAATGTAGCGACCATTTTGAATTGAACTCACAACTTCGTCGTGACGTATGAAGGATTTCGGACATTTTTCGAAAAAATGAGCACTTGCATATTTGGAATGCTTGGAGAGTCGGCGAAAGAAGAATTGAGCGTAACTTTTGCACACGTTGTACGTTTTGGGCCCATAAGTACTTTTTGGAAATGTAGCGTCCGTTTTGGATTGAACTCACCACTTCATCGTGACGTATGAGGGATTTTGCCTATTTTTTGAATGAATGAGCACTTGCGTATTTGGAACGCTTGGATTGTCGGCGTTCGAAGAATTGAGCGTAACTTTTGCACACCGTGCCCGTTTTGGGCCCATAAGTACTTTTTGGAAATGTAGCGACCATTTTGGATTGAACTCACAACTTCATCGTGACGTATGAGGGATTTTGACCATTTTTGGAAAGAACGAGCACTTGTATATTTGGAACGCTTGGAGAGTCGGCGTAAGAAGAATTGAGCGTAACTTTTGCACACGTTGTCCGTTTTGGGCCCATAAGTACTTTTTGGAAATGTAGCGACCATTTTGGATTGAACTCACAACTTCGTCATGACGTATGAGGGATTTTGACCATTTTTCGAAAGAACGAGCACTTGCATATTTGGAACGCTTGGAGAGTCGGCGTAAGAAGAATTGAGCGTAACTTTTGCACACGTTGTCCATTTTGGGCCCATAAGTACTTTTTGGAAATGTAGCTTCCGTTTTGGATTGAACTCAACGCTTCGTCGTGACGTATGTGGGATTTCGGCCAGTTTTAGAGAGAATGAGCACTTGGGTATTTGGAACGCTTAGATTGTCGGAGTTCGAAGAATTGAGCGTAACTTTTGCACACCGTGTCCGTTTTGGGCCCATAAGTACTTTTTGGAAATGTTATGACCGTTTTGGATTGAACTCACAACTTCGTCGTGTCGTATGAGTTATTTTGGCCACTTTTTGATGGAATGAGCACTTGCGTATTTGGAACACTTGGAGAGTCGGCGTAAGAAGAATTGAGCGTAACTTTTGCACACGTTGTCCGTTTTGGGCCCATAAGTACTTTTTGGAAATGTAGCGACCATTTTGAATTGAACTCACAACTTCGTCGTGACGTATGAAGGATTTTGGTCATTTTTCAAAAAAATGAGCACTTGCATATTTGGAATGCTTGGAGAGTCGGCGAAAGAGGAATTGAGCGTAACTTTTGCACACGTTGTACGTTTTGGGCCCATAAGTACTTTTTGGAAATGTAGCATCCATTTTGGATTGAACTCACCACTTCATCGTGACGTATGAGGGATTTTGCCTATTTTTTGAATGAATGAGCACTTGCGTACTTGGAATGCTTGGATTGTCGGCGTTCGAAGAATTAAGTGTAACTTTTGCACACGGTGTCCGTTTTGGGCCCACAAGTACTTTTTGGAAATGTAGCGGTCGTTTTGGATTGAACTCACCACTTCATCGTGACGTATGAGGGATTTCGGCCATTTTTAGAAAGAACGAGCACTAGCGTATTTGGAACGCTTGGAGAGTCGGCGTACGAAGAATTGAGCGTAACTTTTGCACACGTTCTCCGTTTTGGACCCATAAGTACTTTTTGGAAATGTAGCGACCGTTTTGGATTGAACTCACCACTTCGTCGTGACGTAGGAGGGATTTTGGCCATTTTTCGATAGAATGAGCACTAGCATATTTGGAACGCTTGGAGAGTCGGCGTACGAAGAATTGAGCGTAACTTTTGCACACGTTCTCCGTTTTGGACCCATAAGTACTTTTTGGAAATGTAGCGTCCGTTTTGGATTGAACTCAACGCTTCGTCGTGACGTATGTGGGATTTCGGCCAGTTTTAGAGAGAATGAGCACTTGCGTATTTGGAACGCTTAGATTGTCGGCGTTCGAAGAATTGAGCGTAACTTTTGCACACCGTGTCCGTTTTGGGCCCATAAGTACTTTTCGGAAATGTAGCGACCATATTGGATTGAACTCACAACTTCGTCGGGACGTATGAGGGATTTTGACCGTTTTTCGAAAGAACGAGCACTTGTATATTTGGAACGCTTGGAGAGTCGGCGTAAGAAGAATTGAGCGTAACTTTTGCACACATTGTCCGTTTTGGGCCCATAAGTAC
>NW_019263739.1:10052-14293 GCF_002742605.1 Olea europaea var. sylvestris | reverse complement strand
TGCTATACGTGAGGAAGATTGAATGGGTGGATGCTTATAGATTGTTAAGTCAAAATTTTAAGCATGTTCATGTCTAGATTTTCATTTTAAATAATATTTTCAAGTTTAGTATTTGCACATTACTTAGTAATTTTAACATCAGTGTTTTACTGATATTTCATTTAGATTATGTTATTAAAATTTAAATGTGACTACTTTAAGTTTGATGAGCTGAATTATTGATTCCTCTTTAAGTTACAAGGTTCAATTTTATTTTCTCAAAAATAATGATTTACACGATTATATATATTCCGCTTAGAAAAATAGTAATAAATACGTAAATAAAGAATTTGGTAATACTTCGAGATTTAAACTTAAAATATGGGCATTGTACTACTTTTATAGGAACAACTACAAAATCTACACCAACCATAAGTGTCTTAAGAACTTCTTCACTCAACGAGTTAATTATAAGACAAAGACGATGGGTGGATCTAATGAAGGACTACGACTGCACTATCCGTTACTATCCTGGTAAGGTGAATGTAGATGTAGACGTACTAAATTGGAAGAATGGGGAACAATTAATAGTTTTGCAAATAGAACATAAGCAGATAATTACGGATTTTGAAAATCTAAAAATTGAAGTTGCCAGAATTAACGATAAATCCTACTATCAGGTTCAGGACAATATAGGTCTAGAAGGATAAACCTTTGGAAAAGATGAGGACCGAGGGTAGAACACAGAAAATGAAGGACTTTGAGACAGTAGAATATAAGGCGTTATTGTATAAAGGTCGACCTTATATGCCTAAAGATGAAGAACTTCAAGATGAGACTATGACAGAAACTCACTCTGTCCTGTATACAACACACCTAGGCAGGACCAAAATTTATAGAGATTTGTCTAGTTCATTTTGGTGGACTAACTTAAAAGGGAGAATAGCTCGGTTCTTATCGAGGTGTTTTATTTGTCAGCACGTTAAAGTCGAGTATAGAAACCATCAGGGCTATTGAATTCGATAGAGACACCAAAATGTAAGTGGGAAAAAAATAGCAATGAACTTTGTAATGGGGTTCCCTAGGTCAACAAGGGGCCATAGCACTATCTGGATAATAGTGGATCGATTGACAAAGTCCACACACTTCCTCTCAGTCAGAATTAATTCTAATATGAATTAGTTTGCACATCTCTATGTTAGAGAGATAATCATACTAAATGAAGTACCAAATACGGATGTGGATTGTATCATATAGAGATCTGAGGTTTATATAGAGGTTCTGGAAGAGTTTACAGATAGCGATGGTGACTAAGTTAACTTTTAGTACTGTTTATCATCTCTAAACCGATAGGTAGTCAAAACAATCCATTCAAGTTTTAGATATGTTGAGAGCTTGAGTTTTAGATTGGGATGGTAATTGGGAGAATCATTTGTTGTTGGTAGAATTTTCATACAATAATAGTTTTCAAGACACTACTGGGATGAAACTGTATGAGGCTATATAGTCGACAGTGTTGCTTGCCCATATGCAAGGATGAAGTGGGTAAAGGGAAACTTTTAGGTCCAAAGCTCATTGAGAAAACAATTCAAACTATTAACAAGAGCNATAGTAAAAGTTTAAGTAATATTTTGTTACCTAATCGTATTAGAGCTAGTAGTCACATAAGTCGTCATTTGGTTAAAATTTCTGGTTTCTATCAAATACTCAATATCATGAGACCAAATATTTAATAGTATGAATTGTGAAAATTAGTATGTCAATATTGGGCTCTAATCGAAGTTCAAATTATTTCGTGGATAAAGGCTTCAAGAAAAATTACATATGGATATATGGGGATCAAGATAAAGCTGTTAGAAATTAAGCTTATAAAAAAAAAAAAAAAAAAAATTAATTAAATTACACATAAAAATTCGGCTACATATTTATTATTGGTTTTGATTTATTCCTGCTATTTCCCTTTAAAATACGCATCTAATAGGTGATGAAAATTTAATTAAGCTCTTCACTCGTATTTTTGTTAGCACTCGTATTTTTGTTAGCACCATTCACTCGAACTATTCGTTGTCGTAGAATTTTGAACTAGACAAAAAAACGCGGGGGGGGGGGGGGGGGGGGGGGGGGGGGGGGAGTAGAGGAAGGGAGGAATATATTTGAGAATAGAAAGTAAAACTAAGGTGTTGCACTAAATTTCCAGAGTTTGTGCTTTTGAAGCACCCACACAGTGCTCAAACCCTTAGAGTTATTTTAGAAAAGGTAGACTCAGACCCTCGATTTATTTCAATTTATGTTATTGTAAGGCATGTACAATTGTCATTAATAGTTTTTCTATATGTTATGTGTTGGAATAATTCCAAATATGGGCTTTACATTCGATTGTAAATTTTACAGGTTAGATGTATGGCTCATAATGATATTTATATTTGGATCAAATTGATTAAGTGATCAATTGGGTTTTTTATACCTTACGGGCTATATTTAATATAATGTGGTAATTTTAAATATGTGGGTCAGAAATATATGTAACCCTAATTAGAGTTTAAGTTTTAATGGGACGGCTTGATAATTCTCTAAATAAAAGCTAAGTCCCCTCTCATCTCCATATTATTTTATTAGCTTGCTACATTGACGGTTAATACTTTGTGAGGAGTAAGAAGGGAAATATCTAACTACTATTTTTCATATCAACGATTCTTCTGCAAGTATGAATTCGATTTATCAATTTATTATTTTGTGATTTTTGATTTTTAGCATGACTACAATTAAATTCAACAATTGGTATCAGAGTCTAAGGCTAATATCAGAATTCATCATTAAAACAATATTTTTTCTCTAACTAAATAATTCTAAAGTTTCCACTGCCCGTCAATTCAAGTCTTCGGAATTGTTAAGATTTCTAATTTTTGAAATCAAAAAAAGGAGGGAAATTGCATTAATGTTTTCACGTGTTCTATGCATATGTATATTATATTTTTGTTACATTCGTTATATATAAACAAATGATAAAATTAGGATTGAATTTGTGTGTGGGTTTTGCCCTATATGTTTTGCTGTTATGTTGATTGTCCAAATAATAATAATAATAATAATAATAATAATAATAATAATAATAATAATAATAATAATAAATAAAAAATAAAAATCTGTGGAGGACTTGACCGGCTACAACGTTGTTGTTGATGCGTTTCAAGCCCTCGGCAGCAGTGTCGCTCAAAAAAACGCAACAGCAGCGTCGATGGCAAGGTTGGGACCAGGAGGTGTGGCGCCTGGTGCCGTAGAAAAAAAAAAAAAAAATTGGTTTCAATCATTTTTGGGTGATGAAGACAGGGCTCCAGTCGTAAATATGTAAGTTTCAAGCCCTGGTTTGCAATTATCTTTTAGGGTCTTATGTTGTAAATATTGATACTTTGGGTGTCCGTATGAAATTAATAGGAAAGGACCTATCATGTAATTTATATAATTAAAGGGCCTATTAACAATTTAAAACCAGGGGTCATATTGCAAATTTCGAAATGGTTTTGAATTTAAATATAAGAAGGGAGTTTTAAATTGGATTTTTAAAGGTTTGATCCTAAAATTTCAATTTTGACCCAATTAAATTTTTATAATTGACCCGATTAAAATATATTAAAATAATAAATAGATAATAATTGATTGACGACTATTATATTCTTTTTAAAATGTTTATATATTTAAATGTTGTCATTATTTGTTCATTTAAATTTAATTTTCATATATATATATATCGATTGACAATTATGATTTGTTGCATAATTTTTGTTCTGTGATTGAATTTTTCATGGGCTTTGAGATGATTCTTATTTTTCTACTAAGAGAAATATTTTAAAATAAAAATAGGTTGTAGCTGCCAAAGTAGCAGACTCATTGTTATTTATTTGATTTTCTTTACAACAAAAATAAATAAATAAATAAAAATATTTTTTGAGCAACAATTTTGATTTATTGCATGTAGTATCTTGCCCAAAGGTGTTATTATATGTGATATTTTGGAAAATGGCATAAGGCAGTTAACAAGCTTACTTTGGTCTAGAAATCTCCTTCTGGCCATACGTATTTTTGGTATTTCGAAAATCAATATAATTTTGTTGACTAGCTATATGATATGTTTTAAGAGTACCTCATAGTATGTTTATTCTCAGCCCAAATGTGACTTTATAATGATGCATCTAGACTCTTATGATAATGAGATTTATATGCTTTTGATTTAATTACGGATTATCTAATTAATTGCCCATGTTAAT
>NW_019263739.1:0-4201 GCF_002742605.1 Olea europaea var. sylvestris | reverse complement strand
ATGAATAATAGCTGCTAGATCTTCCCCTCCTTACTCCCCACAAAGTATCAGTCGTAAATAGGGCAAGCTAATAAAACAATATGAAAAGAAGAAGAGACCTTGCCTTTGTATAGGAAATTATCAAACTGTCCCATTACGACTTAAACTCTAATTAGGGTTTACATATATTTTTCAGCCCACATACTTAAAATCACCACATCATATTAAAAATAAAACACGACTCGTTCCGAATCACCCCTATGGACTCGAAACGTGACATACTCTGATGGTAGATGCTGACTAGATGCCAAATCCACCACCAAGACTGACTATGAGTTACTAAAAAATACGCAACAAAATCAAATGTTTAAATAAATAAATATTGCAATGGGCCCACAGTAATTACTTCATGTTTTATCAAATTGACTTATTTCATTCAATATGTCGTGTGGCTCCAACTCTGAAATCACCAGGCTCCTCAAGCCATCAAGGACTAATACAATACTACCTGTAAGAATAATTTTAGAAAAACATGAACTGATAGCTCAGTGAGTGGAAGAATTCAAAAATAATTATACTTTCTCCTTTAAACATTTTTACCAAACATCAAGTTCATATCGTTTAATATTCACATGATAGACTCATACAATTATAGCCAAAAAGTAAGACATTCTTATAACACTGTAAATATCATCTCATAATCACGATATAGTCATCAACTGATATTTATACCATCATCTCATCACATCACATGTGATTCACCAAAAATGCACCCTTTGACTAAAATCCGAAATCTGCTCCTCGGGCCAAACACTTTCACCACGGGCCTTTGATCCCCTCCATGAACGAAAGCAGGCCTCAAGACTTCTAGTAATCAATTCTAGAACACGGTCAATGCCCCTCTATGAACTATATGTGCACGATCAAGACCAATCTCAGGTCAAGACCCCTCCGTGTAAGATAGAACACAGCCAACGCCCTTCTATGAATTAGAAGAAGTATATAATCATGAGTACTTTTCTAGTCGATCTTAATAGCACATATGTCTCACATTCCAACTCACAAATAATCCATATCCAAACTTTAAAATCCACATATATCATAGTGAAAGAATCTTTCCATATTAATTATGTAATTAACCAAATAATTCGCATAATCACACGTAATGTAATAGTATAAGTACCTTATTACTATTTGAAAATATATAAGTTTTTCCACTCACAAATGTATGTGTGGATAGCAATCCGACTAAATTGACAGGCATTTCCAAACTTTCACGCCACTACCTAAAATAGCGGTATAATAACTCAAATTAAAATCTAACAATTAAACTACTACAAATCTACCACATAATTCCCCTAACTACTATATTTATTCTTGCCTCTCTATTTCTTTAACTTTTCATCTCCTCAATTATTTACTAACAAATCACCAAACTTCATCAAATCCATTAAATCACTGTAATTTCTTAAAATTACTACCTTATACATATACAATACAAACCTTATACATAGTTAGTCCAATACATAGACTTCAATATTTGTCATATAAATTCTTTCAAATCTTTAAAATTCTGGAAATCCAAGGTTTGACAAAAACAGCACTAAAATTCCATAATATAGAAATCTGGAACCAATTTCTGTATATTGAAATTTGGCATCAAACCATTTACAGAAATAGCACTTTTCTTGGCAAAATTTCAGAAGTAGCACTAGTGCATTACCTTGCTCGAAAATAGCCTAAATTTTCTTAAATAATGGAGAATTTAAACCTCAAATCATGTAGTTGTATTTCTTCCTTAATTCCAACTTCACAATTCCAATTAATATTATTAATATGCACATAGCTATACCAACGTTGTATAATCTCCTTCCTTTCATCATTTTATTACTTCCACACTTATATACAACTATATAAGTAGGTAAGTCCCACTTCAATGATTTCAACCATTGTACATATACCAAAACCATAATCAGTTTGCATCATTCCTCACTTGAATTGGTTCCTTTATTTAACTTTTAATCTTACACCTAATTACTTGCTGAATATTTTCACCCACAAATCTCGAACACAAAAACTAGTATAACTTTGATTCACATAACTAAAAAAAAAAAAACCTTCCAAAAATAGTTATTGACACCAAACCATCAAGAATTTGACTTATTTCCACATATTGAACCAAAATAAGAAATTTATGTTTGTGCAAAACTTACTCACTTGAGATTTTAGAAGAATGAGGATCTCAATACTTGAAGTGTATCTCCTCCCTACAGGTAATCGATCGGCACCTCCTTTTTATTTTTTTTTATTTTTTTCCCTTTCTTTCCCTTTTTCTTCCTTCTCTTTCTTGGTTTTTTTTTTCTAGTTCGTTCTGCCCTTTTCTAGTTTCTCTGCCCGATTTGTATGTTTATATCCATGGATTAAATGGTAAATGGGTTTAAATGGCCAAGTTGGTGGGCTTTTGCAAAAGAAGTCCCTCTTCTTCAATATAACATAACATTTAGTCCTTTACTTTCAATAAAATATAAGTAAATCCCCAAAATTAAATTTTATCCATTTGAACCTTCAATTTTTATAAATTGTAATTTAAACCTCAATAAAATAATTTGGTCAATTCAACACCCAATAAAATCATTTAAGTCCCTAGTTGACTTGGATTTTGAATATTCAACTTTTGACTTTAACTAAATAATATGGGTTGTAACAAAATAGCCTTAAGGTGTAAAATGCTTAATTGATCACTTAATATATTTGGCTCAATCACAATATCATTATGAGTCATATATCTAACTCGTAAAATATACAACTAAATGTGAAGCCCATATTAGAATTATTTCAACATTCTCCCACTTGGACAAACATTTGATTGCGATAACAAACTTTTAACGTCCAAGTTAGATTACATAGGTGGCCACAAAATTATAGTTCCAACGATGACGCCTAACGCAACATGATCCGGTCCAATAAGAATGTTAACATCGAACAAGGAAGTCGTTACACCAATTAAGTGATGTAAGACCATTCCACAGCTACAAATGTCTACATCCTTATTGACATGGATCTCTATCCTTCAATCAATGTGGTAGTATGTGATATAAACTTAATACCAAACGTGATAAAAAAAACTATGCTAATTTATATTGGTCCTCATAATGCTTTAGATCAAAATGAAACCACATGTCTTTAAAAAAGACTCATCTTATGTCTTTATCTGTCATAACTCGAGATTTCAATAATATCATAATAAAAGACATAAATCAAATGCATGCTCAAAATAATTCATAAATGGGAAAAAATATATTTTTTTATTGAAAGAGGGACTTTACCCAAAAAACATATGGGTTGCCTACATACCCCATAAAGGGATCAAGTTAAGACATAGTTCTTTTACATATATATAACTCCCACTAACAAAAAAATCAAATGTTTCCACATATGGTGGAAGGCAAGGGTCTACTGATATCAATATATATCAAGTGCAAAATACCATCACTCGTAATGGAACCTTTTCTTGTAGATTTAGTTAGCTTTCCTCTTATACAATCTACACAGGTGTCAAAATCAGAGACGTCTAAAGGGGGAAGTATTTCAACTTTTACCAATCTTTCCCTTATATCCCTCGAAATGTGACCTAATCGCTTATGCCACAACATAGAAGACAATTAACAAATCAAAGTCCTTTTTTTGATAAATTGGTAATACAAGAGACTTCAACAAAAGGAGCCGAAGATAATTTATATAAACCATCACATAAAAGGTCATTTCCAATCAAACGAGAATTATAAAACAACTCAACCATTCCATTACCAAATTTAAAGGAAAAACTACAAGCATCAAGTTTTGATATAGAAATTAAGTTCCATCTCATTTGCGGTACAAAAACTGTATTTTTCTAAAAGAAGAGAAAAACCATATTCGAAGTGCAACTTGACTACTCCTATAAATTCAACCTTCACTTGAACTTCATTTCCAACGCTCAAGCTCACTTCATTCTCACTTCGCTTCTGCTTGTGAACCCCTACAAGGAATTCACAATATGATACTAGTTCGCGAGTCTAAACACCAAGAATTCAACGGCACATCTATTAAAGTAGACTCAAAACAAACTAAGGCTAATGGAATATCTGTAGAAATCTTTTTCTTTTCCAACCAGGTCTCAAACTTAAAACAATCTTTCTACCAATGACCATTCCTTTTACAGAATTTGAATTGATCATTTTTT